>NC_086325.1:119972510-120242510 GCF_036172605.1 Pelobates fuscus
AAATCAATCTCCTGCTGCCCAGTTTAAAACTTGAATCCAACTAGATAAAAAAGTTATTTGAAGCCATTTGCGAAAAAAAAACCTCCACCAGATTCCAGTATTATGGGTTTCCTAGAAACTTAATTTTTATTTCACTTGCCATTAATAGCACATTATATAGTGGGAAAAAAAAAAACATTCTTAAGGATGGAGGCAATTGGCTAAGTTCTAAATCTAAACAAAAACTAGAATTTGGGTTATATGTCTGTTCAACCATATTCTACATCTTTCATATTAAGTGCACATACACTTATTATAATACATTTTGTTCAGGACTCAGGAGAAATAAGACTTTCATTTCACATTAAATATTTATATATGGAACATAACCTAATATGAATAAAATCTAAAACAAAATGTGAGAAACGTTTGTTCAACATGACATTGTAATTGTGAATGTCATAACACTGTTAGCTATTACTGCAATAAAACACAAATTTGTGTATGCTGTGATGTCAATCTTTATGGTCTTTGGTGTGACTGCACTGATCAGGTTCGATCACGCTAGTGTGAGAGCCGTGAGCCATGACAGATGTGGAGAGAGCGATTGGTGGTGTCCCGCAATAGGAAACTTCTTGTTTATTTTTTATAATTACTTAGATTAAGTTTATGTTTACTGGGTTGCACGTTAGTATTTAACCCCCCCTTGGAGGATATTAAGCACCACTAATACTAGTTGTTTGAGCTACCTCATAGTTTACCCAGCCTACATGCAGCACAGCCAGCTACAATGCACTTACTCTCAAGGCCTATATAGGCCATTGTCATGTGATCCCAAACAGTCCCTGTTTTATATTTACCTTATATCTATAAAACCCTTGTTCCAATTGTCACTGGCGCTGTCAGCATGTAAAATGTTTTTTTCTATTTGTCACTGCTTGACAATTACATGCTTTTATGCATACTGTATTAATTGACATGTTTGATGCAAGTCAAAAAAAAAGAATGTCAAAAAACAGGACATATTTTAGTTTTTCAGTTCACGAGTCTCACAAGTATTATTTATATATAGTAACAGTAAGGGGAAAATGTATTTGATCCCCTGCTGATTTTGAACGTTTGTCCACTGACAAAGAAAATGATCAGTCTATAATTTTATTGGTTGGTGTATTTTGTGACCCCCGGACATATTTATTACATATTTTTCTACTTTTTTAAGTGTGCACACTTCCAGTTCCAGTTGCTACATTTTGCCATTAGTGTTGGGGCCCCACCCTGTGGTTTTTGACACAGTTCCGGACAACATTGTTATGGTTTGTGTGATACATTTATTAATATTAGATCTATGTCTTATTGACTTTTATTGCTTTTAACATGTTCAATAAATATTGTGTTGGATTTGATATTATATTGATCTTGTTGTTACGATATATCATTCTACACGATCCTAGAGTGATCAGTTTCTATTGCATTAGTCACTACTGATTCGTTTATACATGTGACTATTCATAAAGTACCTTATATTTGTAGTTATTTTGATCAGTAGTTGCCGTTCTTTGGAGTGCAGATTTCAAGTGGTAATGAATTATTATTTGGAGCGCGCACATACTCACGTTGGTTGGTTTTTTAGCAGTGAGAGACAGAATAACAAAAAACAAAAATCCAGAAAAATGCATGTAAAAAAAGGCTCCGGGGTGTCTTTTATACAGATCTTAAAGGGAGTGCTCCTAATCTCAGCTCGTTACCTGTATAAAAGGCACCTGTCCACAGAAGCAATCAATCAGATTCCAAACTCTCCACCATGGCCAAGAATAAAAAGCTGCCCAAGGATGTCAGGGACAAGATTGTAGACCTACATAAGGCTGCAATGGGCTACAAGACCATTGCCAAGCAGCTTGGTGAGAAGGTGACAACAGTTGGTGCGATTATTTGCAAATGGAAGAATGTGATTTCGCCTGAATAACCATTACCATTAGATGGCATCTTTCTTCTTTTCTTTTCTTTTCTCTTCTTTTCTTTTCTTTCTTCAGCCCCAAAAAGGCCAAATAAAAATCCATAATTGCCCCGTCGCACTTGTGAAAATAAAAAAATATTCGTAGCGCTCATAAAAAACGGTGCAAAAAAGACAGAAAAAATAATCCACATTCACCCAGGGTGGGCTCTGCACAAAATGATCTTTGCAGGGAGGGGGCAGCCTTACATAGGCTACCTATGCTCTGCAATTTGACTCAGAGCACTCTGATTGGTTGATTCCAAGCCAACCAATCAGAGTGCTCTGAAAGGTAAATGAAGTGACTGACAGGTAAGTCTCTACATTTACCTGTCACATCACTCTGATTGGTTGGCTTGGAATCC
Source organism: Pelobates fuscus (assembly GCF_036172605.1). Classification (NCBI taxonomy): domain Eukaryota; kingdom Metazoa; phylum Chordata; class Amphibia; order Anura; family Pelobatidae; genus Pelobates; species Pelobates fuscus. The sequence continues at coordinate 119,974,845 of NC_086325.1, forward strand.
AACCAATCAGAGGGCTCTGAGTCATTTTACACAGCATGGGAAAGTTCTTTGGAATTTTCTCACGCTGTGGTGATTGGTTGCGTTGTGCCAGATCCCCCTGTGTAGTAGGGGCATGTTGCCTAAACATTTTAAACTGGATATAGATCAGTTTCTTATATAGAAGTGATAGAGAGCTACAGTAAGAGTATGTGTAACCAATAGTTATAGCAAAAACAAATACAATCCTGCAATATGAAAAAGTAGCTATTTAGATCAGGCAGTGTTACCGATCTAAATAGCTACTTTTTCATATTGCAACATTGTTATTGTTTTTGCTATAACTATTGGATACACCGTAGCTCTCTATCACTTCTATATAAGATGCTGATTTATAGTCAGTTTTAAAAAAACAGCGAGCAGCCGAAAAACAAATGTTTTATGGACGAAATTCAGACTGGACGGATTAAATGTTTATTTAGTATGAATTCATTCGTACGAAATTAAAATTTCACTGGTGCACATGTCTAAAAATAACTGCCAGTCTCCCTCTATCTTGTGCTCCATGCAAGATCTCACCTCATGGAGTTTCAATGATCATGCGAACAGTGAGGAATCAGCCCAGAACTACACGGGAGTATCTTGTTAATGATCTCAAGGCAGCTGGGACCATAGTCATCAAGAAAACAATTGGTAACACACTTGAAGGACTGAAATCCTGTGGTGCCTGCAAGGTCCCCCTGCTCAAGAGAGCACATGTACAGGCCTGTCTGAATTTTGTCAATGAACATCTGAATCATTCAGAAGAGAACTAGGTGAAAGTTTTATGGTCAGAAAAGACCAAAATCAAGCTATTTGGCATTAACTCAACTCACCGTGTTTGGAGAAGGAAGAATGCAGCCTATGACCCCAAGAACACCATCCCCACTGTCACCTTAATCCCATAGACAATCTGTGGAGGGAGCTGAAGGTTCGAGTTGCCAAACGTCAATCTTGAAACCTTAATGACTTGGAGAGGATCTGCAAAGAGGAGTGGGACAAAATCCCTCCTGAGATGTGTGCAAACCTGGTAGCTAACTACAAGAAACATCTTACCTCTGTGATTGCCAACAAAGGTTTTGCCACCAAGTACTAAGTTGAAGGGGTCAAATACTTATTTTGCTCATTGACATGCAAACCAATGTATTACTTTTTTGACATGCGTTTTCTGGATTTTTTTTTTTGGTTATTCTGTCTCTCACTGTTAAAATACACCTACCATTAAATTTATAGACTGATCATTTCTTTGTCAATGGACAAACGGTCAAAATCAGCAGGGGATCAAATACTTTTTTCCCTCACTGTATGTTATTTTAATCATTATATATTGGGAAAACTGCCTGATACTGTGGAAGGCTTATCAAGATGCTAGTTGAAGTATAACTAGGGGTTTGTTGAATGGAGAGAAAGCATGAAGAATACAATCAAATTTATCAAAGAAGGATGACAGTGACACATGGGGAGACAGAGAAGGAGGGAAGAAGAAAGAAAGAAAAGATATGGGTTTTTAAAGGAAGATATTTTAGGAGAGAGTGCATAGCAGAACAAATATGCAGGAGGAGATGTAAGAAGGCAAAAACCACCTCCAGTTCCAGCAGGGCATGTGGTGTGGCATAAGAAGGATTAGACTATTGTGAGGGCATTTTTTACAATGTGAATTGTGTATGGGGAGATGCTTGTGGTGTTGATGTGTGCACTGTGTTTAAGTTAAGGCTTTGTTTTTGTGAGGGTGACTGTGTGGGTATGAAGGTTACTGTGTGTGTCTGGTGATCACTGTCTATGTGGTAGGGTGCATATGTATGAGGGTGACTGACCCAATGAGTGTTAAAGAGTGACTGGGACAGGATGAGTGTGAAGAACTGATTGATAGGAAGTGAGTGTGTGGTTAATGTTACAGGGTGACCGTGTGGCGTGAGTGTTTAGAGTTGATTGTAAGAGGCTAAGGTAACAGGTTTACTGTGTGTAAGGAATGAATGTGGCAGTGTGAGTTGAGGGGTAGAGTGCGTGTGGGGAGGCTGTGCTTTTCTCTCCAGACTTCCCACATAATATATTGCATTATTTAAAAAAAAAAATTGTAACCATCTCTTTCTTGTTTACCTTTTTTCAGGGCGTGGACGGTGGAGAGGGGGCAGTTATTAAATTCCCTGGTGATTTGGTGGGCTGTAAGGCAGGTCTAATGATACCGGAGAAACTGACGGAAGCGAAGCACAGAGAGATGGACACAGGTTTCTTCAGGAAGGAAGAGATTCTTTATTGGATCACCGATCGGGACTCAGAGGGACTAACGTCACCAAAATACAGCAAATTCTGAGCCCCGGACAATAGTGCAGGCTCCTTATATAGGCACATAACTCCTCCCATATTAAGCTCCACCCGCACATTCTCTTAACCAATTAACACAAATAAGAATTAACTTCCTGTTTGACCGCATGGCTTGTCCAGCACAATGGAGGAGGGGGAATACTACATCCTGTATTCTTGCACATGCTCCGTACACTACTGATCGTATCTTGCCTCGTGCAACCAACTGATCGATACGTCAGCATATGCACGTACACATGCCACGTGGTAATCTCGGCCTACTAAATTTATTTTTACCGAGATTCCACCACATTCCCCCCTTTGATGCCTCTTGATATTTCACAATTACTTGAGGCATCACTTAACCTTAGTTTGCATACACCGCAAGTTACCTTGAACCAGACCAGACTTATCTTATGATGTGAATCTTCAACACTCATCTTCCTGCATTGGTTCTCCCTGATCTAGAGCCTCATATTTATAAATTGCCATTATCTGTGCAGCAGCCTTCCTCTCTGCTATATTTTCTATCAGGCTTTGCACAGACCTAACTACTAAGGGTATAAGACACGGCAGGAGTAGACACAACATTAAAATTAGTAGGACTCCACCTACCACTGCCTTAAGCCCTCCAAACCACTCATACCAGCTACCAAACCAACTACTTGGATTATACCCTTTCCATACCTGAGTAGGCACATGCGCTAGTTTAACCATATGGCTAGTAAGCTCAGCTATTGCTTGCCCTTCGTCATCTATTTGAAGACAGCAATTGCTCAGGTTAAACTTCCCACATACACCTCCCTCTACTGCCAAAAGGTAATCCAAGGCTAATCTATTTTGGTAGACTGCTGTCCTCATCCTGGTGTTATGCTTTGCTAGAAGATTGAGCGCTTGTGATGTTTCGTTAGTAATAATCTCAACCACCGCCTGTAATCTTATAATACGGTTGAGCATATAAATAGGGGTTCTGTAACCAAAGGTACCATCCTCAGCCCACGTGGCTGGCCCATAATAATCTATGATACGCTGGGGAGGCCATTCATTATCTTCCCAGGTGCCTATCTCTATGGGTCCCCTTTTCTTCCTATGATTCACATCATACACTTTAACACCTAAAGTCTCACCTGTTTCAATCGGTAACAAGAAGAAGGATGGTTTGAGCATACCCAACACACATGCCCCTTCCCAGTCCTGTGGCAACTCCGAATAGGCTTTCTTACCACAGATCCAGTACAAATTTGCTGGGGCTCTCCAGGTAGATGTGATGGATAGATCAAACCACACATCCTTTAAATTGGCGTATCTAGCAAACGGGTTAGATGGTTCTGAGACATTTGAAGCCGACCACCAAGTTGTATTCTTTGTATCATCATCATAAGCTTTTTGCCCTAGACAAGTTAATTCTCCTACAGAAGTATTATACATCATTCCTTTCCTCGCTATGCAAACATAACCTATGATGGAGGTCTTTAATCTCCACTCAGATTTACCTCTAACACTCATATGATAATCGGCTTGTGTAGATATTAATTGGTCAACTGCCTCAGAACCGGACATTACCTCCTTTGCTTCCCAAGGCCATTGGTCTCCCATGTTAGTACCTCCACACACATAGCAGTTGGTAACATTAAGACTACCGGCAATACTTTCGGCTAAATCGATGAACAGGTTTTTAGCATTATGGGGGATCTTATTATCTATACTCATCTCTTCATAAAAGGAATGGTATACTTGATGAGTTTGGGAGGATACTGTATCAGTCTCTATCCCTATAAACAATAATGTCCCATGATCTAAACCCGTCCCGTATATCTGAAACCCAAATAAATTGCCATATTTGTCTAAGAACTTATCGGGGTTATTTATAAGTATATGGATGGGATTACATTCCATAGACTTACAATATGGGCTAGTCGGCAACTTAGTCACTATCATGTCTTTGTCTACTGTCTGTCCCCAAGTCGCCCACCCCACACAAGACCAATATGGGCAAAAGTTATAGTCTTTATTTGGGCATCTAGGACTCACATATTTATTTTTACTACTGGGACAAATATATTTATCGTTAGACCCATACGTCCTCTCCCATCTAAGATCCCCACATACATTCCACGGCTTTCTACCACTTGATATCGCCTTACACGCATCAAATAGCAGAACACCCGAAGAATATACGGATTCTAATACTGTCTTGTTAATTAGGGTCCCCTGAGGATCTCCATTCCTGAGAGTCAACCAAATTGTACGAGGTTGATACTCCGGACTGAAGCACTTAGGTTCTCCTACTCCTAAATGGCACACACTATATTCTATATTTAGGTATCTACATCTTGATACATCTCCTTTACACTCGTATTGTGAATGCCAATAATACGAGTCTCACAAGTATTATTTATATATAGTAACAGTAAGGGGAAAATGTATTTGATCCCCTGCTGATTTTGAACGTTTGTCCACTGACAAAGAAAATGATCAGTCTATAATTTTATTGGTTGGTGTATTTTGTGACCCCCGGACATATTTATTACATATTTTTCTACTTTTTTAAGTGTGCACACTTCCAGTTCCAGTTGCTACATTTTGCCATTAGTGTTGGGGCCCCACCCTGTGGTTTTTGACACAGTTCCGGACAACATTGTTATGGTTTGTGTGATACATTTATTAATATTAGATCTATGTCTTATTGACTTTTATTGCTTTTAACATGTTCAATAAATATTGTGTTGGATTTGATATTATATTGATCTTGTTGTTACGATATATCATTCTACACGATCCTAGAGTGATCAGTTTCTATTGCATTAGTCACTACTGATTCGTTTATACATGTGACTATTCATAAAGTACCTTATATTTGTAGTTATTTTGATCAGTAGTTGCCGTTCTTTGGAGTGCAGATTTCAAGTGGTAATGAATTATTATTTGGAGCGCGCACATACTCACGTTGGTTGGTTTTTTAACAGTGAGAGACAGAATAACAAAAAACAAAAATCCAGAAAAATGCATGTAAAAAAAGGCTCCGGGGTGTCTTTTATACAGATCTTAAAGGGAGTGCTCCTAATCTCAGCTCGTTACCTGTATAAAAGGCACCTGTCCACAGAAGCAATCAATCAGATTCCAAACTCTCCACCATGGCCAAGAATAAAAAGCTGCCCAAGGATGTCAGGGACAAGATTGTAGACCTACATAAGGCTGCAATGGGCTACAAGACCATTGCCAAGCAGCTTGGTGAGAAGGTGACAACAGTTGGTGCGATTATTTGCAAATGGAAGAATGTGATTTCGCCTGAATAACCATTACCATTAGATGGCATCTTTCTTCTTTTCTTTTCTCTTCTTTTCTTTTCTTTCTTCAGCCCCAAAAAGGCCAAATAAAAATCCATAATTGCCCCGTCGCACTTGTGAAAATAAAAAAATATTCGTAGCGCTCATAAAAAACGGTGCAAAAAAGACAGAAAAAATAATCCACATTCACCCAGGGTGGGCTCTGCACAAAATGATCTTTGCAGGGAGGGGGCAGCCTTACATAGGCTACCTATGCTCTGCAATTTGACTCAGAGCACTCTGATTGGTTGATTCCAAGCCAACCAATCAGAGTGCTCTGAAAGGTAAATGAAGTGACTGACAGGTAAGTCTCTACATTTACCTGTCACATCACTCTGATTGGTTGGCTTGGAATCCAACCAATCAGAGGGCTCTGAGTCATTTTACACAGCATGGGAAAGTTCTTTGGAATTTTCTCACGCTGTGGTGATTGGTTGCGTTGTGCCAGATCCCCCTGTGTAGTAGGGGCATGTTGCCTAAACATTTTAAACTGGATATAGATCAGTTTCTTATATAGAAGTGATAGAGAGCTACAGTAAGAGTATGTGTAACCAATAGTTATAGCAAAAACAAATACAATTCTGCAATATGAAAAAGTAGCTATTTAGATCAGGCAGTGTTACCGATCTTAATAGCTACTTTTTCATATTGCAACATTGTTATTGTTTTTGCTATAACTATTGGATACACCGTAGCTCTCTATCACTTCTATATAAGATGCTGATTTATAGTCAGTTTTAAAAAACAGCGAGCAGCCGAAAAACAAATGTTTTATGGACGAAATTCAGACTGGACGGATTAAATGTTTATTTAGTATGAATTCATTCGTACGAAATTAAAATTTCACTGGTGCACATGTCTAAAAATAACTGCCAGTCTCCCTCTATCTGGTGCTCCATGCAAGATCTCACCTCATGGAGTTTCAATGATCATGCGAACAGTGAGGAATCAGCCCAGAACTACACGGGAGTATCTTGTTAATGATCTCAAGGCAGCTGGGACCATAGTCATCAAGAAAACAATTGGTAACACACTTGAAGGACTGAAATCCTGTGGTGCCTGCAAGGTCCCCCTGCTCAAGAGAGCACATGTACAGGCCTGTCTGAATTTTGTCAATGAACATCTGAATTATTCAGAAGAGAACTAGGTGAAAGTTTTATGGTCAGAAAAGACCAAAATCAAGCTATTTGGCATTAACTCAACTCACCGTGTTTGGAGAAGGAAGAATGCAGCCTATGACCCCAAGAACACCATCCCCACTGTCACCTTAATCCCATAGACAATCTGTGGAGGGAGCTGAAGGTTCGAGTTGCCAAACGTCAATCTTGAAACCTTAATGACTTGGAGAGGATCTGCAAAGAGGAGTGGGACAAAATCCCTCCTGAGATGTGTGCAAACCTGGTAGCTAACTACAAGAAACATCTTACCTCTGTGATTGCCAACAAAGGTTTTGCCACCAAGTACTAAGTTGAAGGGGTCAAATACTTATTTTGCTCATTGACATGCAAACCAATGTATTACTTTTTTGACATGCGTTTTCTGGATTTTTTTTTTTTGGTTATTCTGTCTCTCACTGTTAAAATACACCTACCATTAAATTTATAGACTGATCATTTCTTTGTCAATGGACAAACGGTCAAAATCAGCAGGGGATCAAATACTTTTTTCCCTCACTGTATGTTATTTTAATCATTATATATTGGGAAAACTGCCTGATACTGTGGAAGGCTTATCAAGATGCTAGTTGAAGTATAACTAGGGGTTTGTTGAATGGAGAGAAAGCATGAAGAATACAATCAAATTTATCAAAGAAGGATGACAGTGACACATGGGGAGACAGAGAAGGAGGGAAGAAGAAAGAAAGAAAAGATATGGGTTTTTAAAGGAAGATATTTTAGGAGAGAGTGCATAGCAGAACAAATATGCAGGAGGAGATGTAAGAAGGCAAAAACCACCTCCAGTTCCAGCAGGGCATGTGGTGTGGCATAAGAAGGATTAGACTATTGTGAGGGCATTTTTTACAATGTGAATTGTGTATGGGGAGATGCTTGTGGTGTTGATGTGTGCACTGTGTTTAAGTTAAGGCTTTGTTTTTGTGAGGGTGACTGTGTGGGTATGAAGGTTACTGTGTGTGTCTGGTGATCACTGTCTATGTGGTAGGGTGCATATGTATGAGGGTGACTGACCCAATGAGTGTTAAAGAGTGACTGGGACAGGATGAGTGTGAAGAACTGATTGATAGGAAGTGAGTGTGTGGTTAATGTTACAGGGTGACCGTGTGGCGTGAGTGTTTAGAGTTGATTGTAAGAGGCTAAGGTAACAGGTTTACTGTGTGTAAGGAATGAATGTGGCAGTGTGAGTTGAGGGGTAGAGTGCGTGTGGGGAGGCTGTGCTTTTCTCTCCAGACTTCCCACATAATATATTGCATTATTTAAAAAAAAAAATTGTAACCATCTCTTTCTTGTTTACCTTTTTTCAGGGCGTGGACGGTGGAGAGGGGGCAGTTATTAAATTCCCTGGTGATTTGGTGGGCTGTAAGGCAGGTCTAATGATACCGGAGAAACTGACGGAAGCGAAGCACAGAGAGATGGACACAGGTTTCTTCAGGAAGGAAGAGATTCTTTATTGGATCACCGATCGGGACTCAGAGGGACTAACGTCACCAAAATACAGCAAATTCTGAGCCCCGGACAATAGTGCAGGCTCCTTATATAGGCACATAACTCCTCCCATATTAAGCTCCACCCGCACATTCTCTTAACCAATTAACACAAATAAGAATTAACTTCCTGTTTGACCGCATGGCTTGTCCAGCACAATGGAGGAGGGGGAATACTACATCCTGTATTCTTGCACATGCTCCGTACACTACTGATCGTATCTTGCCTCGTGCAACCAACTGATCGATACGTCAGCATATGCACGTACACATGCCACGTGGTAATCTCGGCCTACTAAATTTATTTTTACCGAGATTCCACCACATTCCCCCCTTTGATGCCTCTTGATATTTCACAATTACTTGAGGCATCACTTAACCTTAGTTTGCATACACCGCAAGTTACCTTGAACCAGACCAGACTTATCTTATGATGTGAATCTTCAACACTCATCTTCCTGCATTGGTTCTCCCTGATCTAGAGCCTCATATTTATAAATTGCCATTATCTGTGCAGCAGCCTTCCTCTCTGCTATATTTTCTATCAGGCTTTGCACAGACCTAACTACTAAGGGTATAAGACACGGCAGGAGTAGACACAACATTAAAATTAGTAGGACTCCACCTACCACTGCCTTAAGCCCTCCAAACCACTCATACCAGCTACCAAACCAACTACTTGGATTATACCCTTTCCATACCTGAGTAGGCACATGCGCTAGTTTAACCATATGGCTAGTAAGCTCAGCTATTGCTTGCCCTTCGTCATCTATTTGAAGACAGCAATTGCTCAGGTTAAACTTCCCACATACACCTCCCTCTACTGCCAAAAGGTAATCCAAGGCTAATCTATTTTGGTAGACTGCTGTCCTCATCCTGGTGTTATGCTTTGCTAGAAGATTGAGCGCTTGTGATGTTTCGTTAGTAATAATCTCAACCACCGCCTGTAATCTTATAATACGGTTGAGCATATAAATAGGGGTTCTGTAACCAAAGGTACCATCCTCAGCCCACGTGGCTGGCCCATAATAATCTATGATACGCTGGGGAGGCCATTCATTATCTTCCCAGGTGCCTATCTCTATGGGTCCCCTTTTCTTCCTATGATTCACATCATACACTTTAACACCTAAAGTCTCACCTGTTTCAATCGGTAACAAGAAGAAGGATGGTTTGAGCATACCCAACACACATGCCCCTTCCCAGTCCTGTGGCAACTCCGAATAGGCTTTCTTACCACAGATCCAGTACAAATTTGCTGGGGCTCTCCAGGTAGATGTGATGGATAGATCAAACCACACATCCTTTAAATTGGCGTATCTAGCAAACGGGTTAGATGGTTCTGAGACATTTGAAGCCGACCACCAAGTTGTATTCTTTGTATCATCATCATAAGCTTTTTGCCCTAGACAAGTTAATTCTCCTACAGAAGTATTATACATCATTCCTTTCCTCGCTATGCAAACATAACCTATGATGGAGGTCTTTAATCTCCACTCAGATTTACCTCTAACACTCATATGATAATCGGCTTGTGTAGATATTAATTGGTCAACTGCCTCAGAACCGGACATTACCTCCTTTGCTTCCCAAGGCCATTGGTCTCCCATGTTAGTACCTCCACACACATAGCAGTTGGTAACATTAAGACTACCGGCAATACTTTCGGCTAAATCGATGAACAGGTTTTTAGCATTATGGGGGATCTTATTATCTATACTCATCTCTTCATAAAAGGAATGGTATACTTGATGAGTTTGGGAGGATACTGTATCAGTCTCTATCCCTATAAACAATAATGTCCCATGATCTAAACCCGTCCCGTATATCTGAAACCCAAATAAATTGCCATATTTGTCTAAGAACTTATCGGGGTTATTTATAAGTATATGGATGGGATTACATTCCATAGACTTACAATATGGGCTAGTCGGCAACTTAGTCACTATCATGTCTTTGTCTACTGTCTGTCCCCAAGTCGCCCACCCCACACAAGACCAATATGGGCAAAAGTTATAGTCTTTATTTGGGCATCTAGGACTCACATATTTATTTTTACTACTGGGACAAATATATTTATCGTTAGACCCATACGTCCTCTCCCATCTAAGATCCCCACATACATTCCACGGCTTTCTACCACTTGATATTGCCTTACACGCATCAAATAGCAGAACACCCGAAGAATATACGGATTCTAATACTGTCTTGTTAATTAGGGTCCCCTGAGGATCTCCATTCCTGAGAGTCAACCAAATTGTACGAGGTTGATACTCCGGACTGAAGCACTTAGGTTCTCCTACTCCTAAATGGCACACACTATATTCTATATTTAGGTATCTACATCTTGATACATCTCCTTTACACTCGTATTGTGAATGCCAATAATACGAGTCTCACAAGTATTATTTATATATAGTAACAGTAAGGGGAAAATGTATTTGATCCCCTGCTGATTTTGAACGTTTGTCCACTGACAAAGAAAATGATCAGTCTATAATTTTATTGGTTGGTGTATTTTGTGACCCCCGGACATATTTATTACATATTTTTCTACTTTTTTAAGTGTGCACACTTCCAGTTCCAGTTGCTACATTTTGCCATTAGTGTTGGGGCCCCACCCTGTGGTTTTTGACACAGTTCCGGACAACATTGTTATGGTTTGTGTGATACATTTATTAATATTAGATCTATGTCTTATTGACTTTTATTGCTTTTAACATGTTCAATAAATATTGTGTTGGATTTGATATTATATTGATCTTGTTGTTACGATATATCATTCTACACGATCCTAGAGTGATCAGTTTCTATTGCATTAGTCACTACTGATTCGTTTATACATGTGACTATTCATAAAGTACCTTATATTTGTAGTTATTTTGATCAGTAGTTGCCGTTCTTTGGAGTGCAGATTTCAAGTGGTAATGAATTATTATTTGGAGCGCGCACATACTCACGTTGGTTGGTTTTTTAACAGTGAGAGACAGAATAACAAAAAACAAAAATCCAGAAAAATGCATGTAAAAAAAGGCTCCGGGGTGTCTTTTATACAGATCTTAAAGGGAGTGCTCCTAATCTCAGCTCGTTACCTGTATAAAAGGCACCTGTCCACAGAAGCAATCAATCAGATTCCAAACTCTCCACCATGGCCAAGAATAAAAAGCTGCCCAAGGATGTCAGGGACAAGATTGTAGACCTACATAAGGCTGCAATGGGCTACAAGACCATTGCCAAGCAGCTTGGTGAGAAGGTGACAACAGTTGGTGCGATTATTTGCAAATGGAAGAATGTGATTTCGCCTGAATAACCATTACCATTAGATGGCATCTTTCTTCTTTTCTTTTCTCTTCTTTTCTTTTCTTTCTTCAGCCCCAGAAAGGCCAAATAAAAATCCATAATTGCCCCGTCGCACTTGTGAAAATAAAAAAATATTCGTAGCGCTCATAAAAAACGGTGCAAAAAAGACAGAAAAAATAATCCACATTCACCCAGGGTGGGCTCTGCACAAAATGATCTTTGCAGGGAGGGGGCAGCCTTACATAGGCTACCTATGCTCTGCAATTTGACTCAGAGCACTCTGATTGGTTGATTCCAAGCCAACCAATCAGAGTGCTCTGAAAGGTAAATGAAGTGACTGACAGGTAAGTCTCTACATTTACCTGTCACATCACTCTGATTGGTTGGCTTGGAATCCAACCAATCAGAGGGCTCTGAGTCATTTTACACAGCATGGGAAAGTTCTTTGGAATTTTCTCACGCTGTGGTGATTGGTTGCGTTGTGCCAGATCCCCCTGTGTAGTAGGGGCATGTTGCCTAAACATTTTAAACTGGATATAGATCAGTTTCTTATATAGAAGTGATAGAGAGCTACAGTAAGAGTATGTGTAACCAATAGTTATAGCAAAAACAAATACAATTCTGCAATATGAAAAAGTAGCTATTTAGATCAGGCAGTGTTACCGATCTAAATAGCTACTTTTTCATATTGCAACATTGTTATTGTTTTTGCTATAACTATTGGATACACCGTAGCTCTCTATCACTTCTATATAAGATGCTGATTTATAGTCAGTTTTAAAAAACAGCGAGCAGCCGAAAAACAAATGTTTTATGGACGAAATTCAGACTGGACGGATTAAATGTTTATTTAGTATGAATTCATTCGTACGAAATTAAAATTTCACTGGTGCACATGTCTAAAAATAACTGCCAGTCTCCCTCTATCTGGTGCTCCATGCAAGATCTCACCTCATGGAGTTTCAATGATCATGCGAACAGTGAGGAATCAGCCCAGAACTACACGGGAGTATCTTGTTAATGATCTCAAGGCAGCTGGGACCATAGTCATCAAGAAAACAATTGGTAACACACTTGAAGGACTGAAATCCTGTGGTGCCTGCAAGGTCCCCCTGCTCAAGAGAGCACATGTACAGGCCTGTCTGAATTTTGTCAATGAACATCTGAATCATTCAGAAGAGAACTAGGTGAAAGTTTTATGGTCAGAAAAGACCAAAATCAAGCTATTTGGCATTAACTCAACTCACCGTGTTTGGAGAAGGAAGAATGCAGCCTATGACCCCAAGAACACCATCCCCACTGTCACCTTAATCCCATAGACAATCTGTGGAGGGAGCTGAAGGTTCGAGTTGCCAAACGTCAATCTTGAAACCTTAATGACTTGGAGAGGATCTGCAAAGAGGAGTGGGACAAAATCCCTCCTGAGATGTGTGCAAACCTGGTAGCTAACTACAAGAAACATCTTACCTCTGTGATTGCCAACAAAGGTTTTGCCACCAAGTACTAAGTTGAAGGGGTCAAATACTTATTTTGCTCATTGACATGCAAACCAATGTATTACTTTTTTGACATGCGTTTTCTGGATTTTTTTTTTGGTTATTCTGTCTCTCACTGTTAAAATACACCTACCATTAAATTTATAGACTGATCATTTCTTTGTCAATGGACAAACGGTCAAAATCAGCAGGGGATCAAATACTTTTTTCCCTCACTGTATGTTATTTTAATCATTATATATTGGGAAAACTGCCTGATACTGTGGAAGGCTTATCAAGATGCTAGTTGAAGTATAACTAGGGGTTTGTTGAATGGAGAGAAAGCATGAAGAATACAATCAAATTTATCAAAGAAGGATGACAGTGACACATGGGGAGACAGAGAAGGAGGGAAGAAGAAAGAAAGAAAAGATATGGGTTTTTAAAGGAAGATATTTTAGGAGAGAGTGCATAGCAGAACAAATATGCAGGAGGAGATGTAAGAAGGCAAAAACCACCTCCAGTTCCAGCAGGGCATGTGGTGTGGCATAAGAAGGATTAGACTATTGTGAGGGCATTTTTTACAATGTGAATTGTGTATGGGGAGATGCTTGTGGTGTTGATGTGTGCACTGTGTTTAAGTTAAGGCTTTGTTTTTGTGAGGGTGACTGTGTGGGTATGAAGGTTACTGTGTGTGTCTGGTGATCACTGTCTATGTGGTAGGGTGCATATGTATGAGGGTGACTGACCCAATGAGTGTTAAAGAGTGACTGGGACAGGATGAGTGTGAAGAACTGATTGATAGGAAGTGAGTGTGTGGTTAATGTTACAGGGTGACCGTGTGGCGTGAGTGTTTAGAGTTGATTGTAAGAGGCTAAGGTAACAGGTTTACTGTGTGTAAGGAATGAATGTGGCAGTGTGAGTTGAGGGGTAGAGTGCGTGTGGGGAGGCTGTGCTTTTCTCTCCAGACTTCCCACATAATATATTGCATTATTTAAAAAAAAAAAATTGTAACCATCTCTTTCTTGTTTACCTTTTTTCAGGGCGTGGACGGTGGAGAGGGGGCAGTTATTAAATTCCCTGGTGATTTGGTGGGCTGTAAGGCAGGTCTAATGATACCGGAGAAACTGACGGAAGCGAAGCACAGAGAGATGGACACAGGTTTCTTCAGGAAGGAAGAGATTCTTTATTGGATCACCGATCGGGACTCAGAGGGACTAACGTCACCAAAATACAGCAAATTCTGAGCCCCGGACAATAGTGCAGGCTCCTTATATAGGCACATAACTCCTCCCATATTAAGCTCCACCCGCACATTCTCTTAACCAATTAACACAAATAAGAATTAACTTCCTGTTTGACCGCATGGCTTGTCCAGCACAATGGAGGAGGGGGAATACTACATCCTGTATTCTTGCACATGCTCCGTACACTACTGATCGTATCTTGCCTCGTGCAACCAACTGATCGATACGTCAGCATATGCACGTACACATGCCACGTGGTAATCTCAGCCTACTAAATTTATTTTTACCGAGATTCCACCACATTCCCCCCTTTGATGCCTCTTGATATTTCACAATTACTTGAGGCATCACTTAACCTTAGTTTGCATACACCGCAAGTTACCTTGAACCAGACCAGACTTATCTTATGATGTGAATCTTCAACACTCATCTTCCTGCATTGGTTCTCCCTGATCTAGAGCCTCATATTTATAAATTGCCATTATCTGTGCAGCAGCCTTCCTCTCTGCTATATTTTCTATCAGGCTTTGCACAGACCTAACTACTAAGGGTATAAGACACGGCAGGAGTAGACACAACATTAAAATTAGTAGGACTCCACCTACCACTGCCTTAAGCCCTCCAAACCACTCATACCAGCTACCAAACCAACTACTTGGATTATACCCTTTCCATACCTGAGTAGGCACATGCGCTAGTTTAACCATATGGCTAGTAAGCTCAGCTATTGCTTGCCCTTCGTCATCTATTTGAAGACAGCAATTGCTCAGGTTAAACTTCCCACATACACCTCCCTCTACTGCCAAAAGGTAATCCAAGGCTAATCTATTTTGGTAGACTGCTGTCCTCATCCTGGTGTTATGCTTTGCTAGAAGATTGAGCGCTTGTGATGTTTCGTTAGTAATAATCTCAACCACCGCCTGTAATCTTATAATACGGTTGAGCATATAAATAGGGGTTCTGTAACCAAAGGTACCATCCTCAGCCCACGTGGCTGGCCCATAATAATCTATGATACGCTGGGGAGGCCATTCATTATCTTCCCAGGTGCCTATCTCTATGGGTCCCCTTTTCTTCCTATGATTCACATCATACACTTTAACACCTAAAGTCTCACCTGTTTCAATCGGTAACAAGAAGAAGGATGGTTTGAGCATACCCAACACACATGCCCCTTCCCAGTCCTGTGGCAACTCCGAATAGGCTTTCTTACCACAGATCCAGTACAAATTTGCTGGGGCTCTCCAGGTAGATGTGATGGATAGATCAAACCACACATCCTTTAAATTGGCGTATCTAGCAAACGGGTTAGATGGTTCTGAGACATTTGAAGCCGACCACCAAGTTGTATTCTTTGTATCATCATCATAAGCTTTTTGCCCTAGACAAGTTAATTCTCCTACAGAAGTATTATACATCATTCCTTTCCTCGCTATGCAAACATAACCTATGATGGAGGTCTTTAATCTCCACTCAGATTTACCTCTAACACTCATATGATAATCGGCTTGTGTAGATATTAATTGGTCAACTGCCTCAGAACCGGACATTACCTCCTTTGCTTCCCAAGGCCATTGGTCTCCCATGTTAGTACCTCCACACACATAGCAGTTGGTAACATTAAGACTACCGGCAATACTTTCGGCTAAATCGATGAACAGGTTTTTAGCATTATGGGGGATCTTATTATCTATACTCATCTCTTCATAAAAGGAATGGTATACTTGATGAGTTTGGGAGGATACTGTATCAGTCTCTATCCCTATAAACAATAATGTCCCAGGATCTAAACCCGTCCCGTATATCTGAAACCCAAATAAATTGCCATATTTGTCTAAGAACTTATCGGGGTTATTTATAAGTATATGGATGGGATTACATTCCATAGACTTACAATATGGGCTAGTCGGCAACTTAGTCACTATCATGTCTTTGTCTACTGTCTGTCCCCAAGTCGCCCACCCCACACAAGACCAATATGGGCAAAAGTTATAGTCTTTATTTGGGCATCTAGGACTCACATATTTATTTTTACTACTGGGACAAATATATTTATCGTTAGACCCATACGTCCTCTCCCATCTAAGATCCCCACATACATTCCACGGCTTTCTACCACTTGATATCGCCTTACACGCATCAAATAGCAGAACACCCGAAGAATATACGGATTCTAATACTGTCTTGTTAATTAGGGTCCCCTGAGGATCTCCATTCCTGAGAGTCAACCAAATTGTACGAGGTTGATACTCCGGACTGAAGCACTTAGGTTCTCCTACTCCTAAATGGCACACACTATATTCTATATTTAGGTATCTACATCTTGATACATCTCCTTTACACTCGTATTGTGAATGCCAAATTAGGGTTTGGGAAATATGGTTACCTGTTCTTGTAGTCTTAATGCATACCTCACAGCTAGGAGTGTCGGTACCTCTACCTCCCTGAATATAAAAATACACATAAATAAACATTATCAAGAACACATCTTTCGTCGTCATCCTCAGTCTTCGTCCGTGCGAAGGCACCTCAGCTTCCAGGATGTAAGGGCTGCAGGGAATGGAGTTCTGCTCGTCTTCACAGGAGTCCCTTCGAGACTTTCCCTGGCTTATACACTATACGTCGGTGGGCGGACAGGCTTTATTATGGCCTTCTCACTCACGCACCAAATCTCTGAAACAATAAAATTTTGTAATCCACAAAGTTCCTCGTTACTCCGACTGAGTCGTGCGTTTTAACCGGATCTTGCAGGGATTCTCTGGATCTGCTGTAACTTGCCAAGAATCGACTGCTGCTGGTTTAACCCTGGAGTGATGTATCCACGGAGTCACTTCGGCTACTTTTATCGCTGTAAGGGTAGACAAAAGAACAACATAAGGACCTCTCCACTTGGGCCCTAACGGTACATTATTCCACTCTTTAATCCACACTTGGTCTCCTGGGTGGTAACTATGAACTGGGGGATAAATATTCACAGGTAATCTATCTTGTACCCATTTCTGTACCTCCTCCATAGTCTTACCCAACTCTACAACCTGCTGCCGGGTAATTCCTTCTCCCAACTGACTCAAATCCCCCCTTAAGTTACCAATTACGGGAGGTGGTCGCCCATACATAATTTCAAAAGGAGAGAGGCCCATCCTTTTGGTAGGGGTACTGCGGATTCGCAATAGAGCTATGGGTAAGAGAACGTTCCACTTAAGTTGGGTTTCCTGACACATTTTAGCCAACTGGTTCTTAATAGTTCTATTCATTCTCTCTACCTTACCAGAGCTCTGGGGTCTATATGCAGTATGAAGCCTCCACTTTATACCAAGCATATGAGTCAGTTGTTGTAGGCACTGATGAACAAAAGCTGGACCATTGTCCGATCCTATAGAACAGGGTAGTCCATATCGGGGTATTATTTCTCGTAGCAGGAATCTTACAACTTCTCCTGCTTTCTCTGTACGAGTAGGACATGCTTCTACCCAGCCTGAATAGGTGCACACAATTACCAACAGGTAACGATGTCCACCCGATTTAGGCATCACTGTAAAGTCTATTTGTAGATCGGACATGGGGAGTCCCCCCATAAACTGGACTCCTGGTGGCTTTACTGGTCCTTGTCTTGCATTATTTTTAGCACACGTTACACATCTTCGTACAATGGCCTGAGTCAAGTTGGACAATCTTGGTATGTAGAAATGTTTTCTGAGAGATTCTTCTGTGCTGTCTCTCCCAGAATGTGTCCCGTTGTGATAGTTTTGGACAATTTCTACCGCTAGTGATGCTGGAATGACTATTCTTCCATCTTCTAACTGATACCATTTGTTCTCCAAATACTTTCCAGGTTCAGTCTTTAACCACTCCTCTTCTTGAGCTGTATAAACTGGAGTCCATTGGGACAATGGAGTTGGTATAAGAGCAGCTATATGCCCCACATACTCCTGTCTTCCTGATTCAGCAGCACGCTTAGCTGCACTATCTGCCATCCGGTTTCCCTTGGTTACATCACCATCTCCTCTCAGATGCGCTCGGCAATGTATGATACCGACTTCTTTCGGCTCCCACACTGCTTCCAATAGTTGTAGGATTTCAGCTGCGTATTTGATTTCTTTGCCTTCTGAATTCAGTAGTCCTCTTTCTTTATACAAAGTTCCGTGGGCATGAGTGGTTAAAAACACATATTTGGAGTCCGTGTAGATGTTCACTCTTAAACCTTCAGCCAATTGTAACGCTTGTGTCAGTGCTATCAATTCTGCCTTTTGTGCTGATGTTCCTTTCGCCAGTGGCCGAGCTTCTATCACCTTGTCTATTGTTGTTACTGCATATCCTGCATAACGGATCCCTTCTTTCACATAACTACTGCCGTCGGTGTAATATTGAACATCGGGGTTCTGGATGGGAAAATCACGAAGATCTGGTCTACTTGAGAATACTTCATCCATTACTTCCAAACAATCATGTTGACTTTCAGTAGGTTGTGGCAAAAGGGTAGCTGGATTTAAGGTGTTTACAGTCTCTAAATGCACTCTTGGGTTTTCACACAACATTGCTTGATACTTGGTCATACGGCTGTTACTAAACCAATGATTTCCTTTGTAATCCAACAACGTCTGTACTGCATGTGGGACTCGTACATAAAGTTCTTGACCCAGAGTGAGTTTATCGGCTTCAGCTACTAGCAGGGCGGCTGCAGCTACTGCTCTTAGACAAGGTGGAAGTCCGCTGGCCACTGCATCCAGTTGCTTAGACATGTAGGCAACAGGTCTTTGCCATGATCCCAAGTACTGTGTCAATACTCCCACAGCCATTCTTCTTTGCTCATGTACATACAGGTAGAATGGTCGTGTGTGATCAGGTAGACCTAATGCTGGGGCACTCATCAAAGCCTTCTTCACATCTTCAAATGCCGTTTGCTGTTCTTGAGTCCATAAGAAGGGGTCGTGCTCTGTACCTTTGATAGCTGCATACAGAGGTTTTGCCAGTATCGCGTAGCTGGGAATCCATATCCTACAGAAGCCTGCTGCCCCCAAGAATTCTCGCACTTGTCTTCTATTCTTGGGTATCGGTATTTGGCACACAGCTTCTTTTCTCTCTGGCCCCATAATTCTTTGACCTTCAGAGATATGGAATCCCAGATATTTGACAGTTGGCAAACACAACTGAGCCTTCTTTCTAGACACCTTGTATCCTGCCTTCCAGAGAATGTGTAGTAGATTGTGCGTTGCTTGCTGACATATTTCCTTTGTAACTGCTGCTATCAACAAGTCATCTACATACTGTAACAATACACACTCTCCTGGGATGGACTCGAAATCCAGTAGATCTTGACTTAGAGCTGAACCAAATAGGGTAGGTGAATTTTTAAACCCTTGGGGCAGTCTTGTCCAGGTCATTTGGCGTTTTGAGCCCGTTACAGCGTTCTCCCATTGGAAAGCGAAAATACATTGACTTTCTGCGGCAATTCGGAGGCAAAAGAAGGCATCTTTGAGGTCTAAGACTGTAAAGTAAGTAGCCCCGCCCGGAATTAAAGCAAGCAGGTTATATGGATTGGGTACAACTGGATGTATACTAACAACCGCATCATTGACTGCTCTCAAGTCCTGCACAGGTCGATACTCATCTGTACCGGGCTTTTGAACAGGCAGCAATGGGGTGTTCCAGGGGGAAGTACAGAATTTTAGGATACCATACCGTATGAACTTATCCAGATAAGATTGGATGTTCTTCTTAGCCTTCTGCGGGATGTGGTATTGTCTTAGGCTCACTGGATAAACCCCAAGTTTTAGTTCAATTTTTATAGGTGGAATATTGCGGGCCAGTCCTGGTGGGTTGTTCTCTGCCCAAACTCCTGGTATGTTAAATAATGTCTCATCACTCCTAGGGTTTTGGCTAGTCAACACTGTATAAAGTCGCCACTCTTCTTCCTTTGGTACGGATAATGTCATGATACCTGAAGGTCCATTAAACTTTAAAGATGTTGTTCCATTTGGTAGGAACGTAATCTGCGCTTGTAATTTAGATAGCATATCACGTCCCAGCAATTGGACTGGACATTCAGGCATATAAAGGAATTGATGTTTTACTACGTGGCCTCCCAATGTACAGAGTCGACTTTTAGAACCGGTTTTTCAGCACTTCTTCCAGTTGCTCCTATTACAGTAATAGTCCTTCCAGATGGAGGAGCAACTAGATTAGTCACCACTGAATGTTCAGCACCAGTGTTGATCATGAACGCACTCCTTTTTCCCCCTATTGATACATCGACCATAGGCTCCGCTCGACCAAGGGGGATGGAGCCCGGTCGGTATCAATAGTCCTCCATGACCGTGTCAGCCAATCCTACAAAGTCCCTGCCTTCTCTATCGCGGGACCTTTGCGCTGCTGGGAAATACCTATCTTCCCTAACACTTCCTCTGTTCCCATTGCTCCCTCTATTTCCATTACTCCCTCCGGGGCCTCCTCTACCTCTCGCTCTGCCTCTAAAGTTTCCGTAACCTGCCCTGGGTTGGTCTCTCTCATACTGTTCTCTTCGCGGACACTCATTTCTCCAATGCCCTTCTTCTCTACAGTATGCGCACTGATTTCTACTTAGAGGTTCCTCATTCCACTTACTATCGCCTCTATCTGGGCCCCGTCTATCTACGCCTGCGATCGCTACCGCTAGCATATCTGCCTTTCTACGCATCTTGCGCTCTTCCTCTTTCTTACTTTCTGTTTCCCTGTTCATGTATACTTTATTCGCTACCTCCATTAGTTGGGTGATAGACATACCTGCAAACCCTTCTAACTTCTGTAGCTTGCGCTTAATATCTCCGTAAGCTTGGCTGACAAAGGCGGAGTTCACCATTCGGGAATTATCTGCGTCTTCCGGATTAAAGGGGGTATACAAGCGGTATGCCTCCAATAATCGGTCATAAAAGACACTGGGCGCTTCATCACTTTTCTGAATCACCTCAACTGTCTTCGACATATTAATGGCTTTCTTTCCTCCAGCTTTCATGCCAGCAATTATAGCGTCTCTATAGGCTTTAAGTTGGACCATATCTGCGCCATTAACATTCCAGTCGGGATCGGTGTTAGGATAATGTGTTGCGGCCCATGCTGATGGATTGGCTTGATTCAAAGCACGGGCTTTATCCTCTAGTGCTTTAATGGCTGCTTGATTTATTCTTGTCCTTTCCTCATTGTTAAACAAAGTCATTAATAACTGCTGGCAATCAGCCCATGTTGGGTTATGTGTCTGTACTATTGAGGTGAACAGATCAGTCATAGCTTGTGGTTTCTCAGTATACGAGGAATTGTGGGTCTTCCAATTTAAAAGATCGGTTGTCGTGAATGGGACATATACAAAGACTGGGTCAGCATGTGCCATTTGGCCTGCGGCATCGATATAGGCTGGCCCAGGATTCAGACGAAGAGGCATCTGATAGTGTCTTAATTGTTGGGCACCGGTCAACTGTCGGGTCTGTATGGGGCTACGTGGAGGGGCGTCAGTCATAGGTTCCAGTCGGGGAGAAATAGGGTATGGGGATGTGGGAGCTTGGTTTTGGGAAAAGGTGGTAAATAAAACACTTCGAGCCGAGCTAGATGAAGCTTGACCGGAAGTCTGAAGTGGCGCCAAATCAGGATATTCGTTTTTAATGGGGGTTGGTTCTGATTCCGGAAGGGGAGATTTAGTACGAGGGGGGGTGGATCCTGTACTGGAGGAGGAAGCGGAAGTGGATGGGGGTAATGAGGGGAGGGCTGCAGGACTTCCTGCGTTTGCGTCACTTCCTCTTAACGGAAAGTAAGGGGGCGGCAAAGGGATCTCGGACTCAGGGGGCGTGTCCAAAATGGGCCTAACACCAGTCCTAGTGGACGAACAAGTCCTAGCTACCATGAGGCGACATTGCTCCTCGTGGCATGTCCGGAGCCATTTTGGCGAGTCATTTACGGCCTGTCTCCAACAATCAACATAAGGAAACTGGCCGTAAAGTTCAGGCCTACCTGATACAGCCACGTGTAAGCGCTGTACCAGAGTTGGATCCAAACTGCCACGTGGCGGCCATGCCGCAACCAAAGTAGGCCACTCCCTAGTACACAAAGTGACCAAACGTACAGGAGACATTTTAACCCCAAAATCACAAGTTTTGAATCCCTTTTTAAAATTCTTCACCATACAACCTAAGGGATCCGGAATCGTTGACTGCGACGCACCCATACTTAACAATGGAACGTCGTCGACAACGAATACTATGCACGCGTACTATTCAACAGTCACACCCGTTTCCTCTGGCAACAGCACCACGTGGTACGGTTACCAAGTGAAACGTACACAATAACAATAAACACTCAGGGAATTCCCGTACACACACACCAGTCACTATATAATCAATATTATGCCCTTTGGCGTAACTATACAGTCACCCACGCTATAATTCTCTATATACGAATTACCCGTCTATAACACACCCCAGTAACATCGTCTTTTACAAATAGCGGTTACAGTACGGTTAGCATAGGTCAAAGCACAAGTTAAGGTCACAATACAATTATTAATGGTTATGGTGTTAAACATGCAATGGACGACAATGATTAGTACTTATATACAGTGTCAGTATATATACAGGGTTATGGTACCGTGCACTATAATACAGCAACACACTATTAACACTCTCGCTAGACGGCTGAGCTCGCGCTATCTAACAAGATATACACTTTACTAAACAATCGTTAACACATTTACAATTCCCAACTAAACTATTGGCCAGTACCTTGAATGGACTACCTAAAAACAATCTACATACGTTTTGGTTAGCCACACTGCCCAATCACCACATATATAGCGAGCTAGAGGACCGAATTTACACAGACGCCTCTTAGTCGCACTATCAAAAGTCTAGTGGGTTCCAAATTTACACGCCTTCCCACTTAGCCCAGATAGGATGAGAACTAGCGAACCGAATTTACACAGACGCCGCTTAGTCTCCCGGTCCCTCCGACCTAGCGAACGTAATATACACCCTAGAACGCTAGTCTAGACAAGACACCGGTGTCCGGCTAGGGCTATTTACACCAGAGCCCCGCCTGACTAACAAAATCAAACGGTCTGACTAAAGAGCGTTCGATCGAGCGGTGCGCCTTCGCTCCTTCCCTCCGACAGAGGGGGCAGATACACAGATTCAAAACCCCTTTGGGCCTACCGCACAATCGGTATACCCCTAGTGGGTCCTGCCGTCTAAAACAGCAGTTGTCTTACCTCCTCGTTCCTGAACCTGAGTTCACACTCATCGACGGGGACACCCCAGCACTTCTCACGTAGAGGCCGATGATCTCCTGGACAACAGACCAGTGGCGCCGAGACGAAGGGAGGTCCACGCAGAAGTTCAGGGGTGCAGCCGTAGAGAACGTGGGCAAAGATAGACCGTCTCACGCCTCTGCCTCTCAGCTACCGTTGAACGATGAGCTTCCCGGCCAATGCACCAAATGATACCGGAGAAACTGACGGAAGCGAAGCACAGAGAGATGGACACAGGTTTCTTCAGGAAGGAAGAGATTCTTTATTGGATCACCGATCGGGACTCAGAGGGACTAACGTCACCAAAATACAGCAAATTCTGAGCCCCGGACAATAGTGCAGGCTCCTTATATAGGCACATAACTCCTCCCATATTAAGCTCCACCCGCACATTCTCTTAACCAATTAACACAAATAAGAATTAACTTCCTGTTTGACCGCATGGCTTGTCCAGCACAATGGAGGAGGGGGAATACTACATCCTGTATTCTTGCACATGCTCCGTACACTACTGATCGTATCTTGCCTCGTGCAACCAACTGATCGATACGTCAGCATATGCACGTACACATGCCACGTGGTAATCTCGGCCTACTAAATTTATTTTTACCGAGATTCCACCACACTATACCTATGACTAAGTATAGACTCCTCTGAACGGTCCCTTCCACTCTCTTAACAGGATGGAGCATCAGCAATGATCTGCACTCAAATTGAGGTGCAGACATGTAGAGTGAGCAGCACAGGGACATCTGTAGTTCTCCCTACAGGTCCATGCCACTGCAGGGGTGGTCAGTGTGGTCACACAAATGTTTTGACTAATGATATGTGTACTCTTGCTTCAGACCACCTATCTTTTTATTTGTTAATAAGCTAAACTCAGTTAACACCTGTAGTGAGGTTGTAGGGCAAGAATTAATACCTACACACTTCCTTTCACTCTATATTTTCCTGTGTCATCATGGAAAAGTGTTTAATAGAGAAATGCGTAGGGTGAGATCTAATCTAGTTTTATGTATTTACTTATAAATTGTTGGCGTATTGCTTTAGTTAGCCTATGTACCTTTTACTTGTATGTTACTGTGTGCGATGTCATTCTAGGTAGTGGGTTTGTTACTAGAATTAGTTTGCGTGCCATTTACTTATATATTGCCAAATGTTTGTCTCTGAACAAATATTTGTTTAAGTAAACGGACAAGAGAGATTCTATTTTGCTATTAATTGTATTTTGATATCACAGTCAGCAGAGCTGGCACTATAATGGTAATACGGTCTCTGTTGTCGGCACAGGAAATGCTAATTAATTTTGTTTACAATAAAATATTTTAATTTGAAATTGTTAAAAACGTGTATGCATGATTCAAGGTTATGGATACATACAACATACAATTGTAGTGAAAAGGTTAAGAACACCTAGCAACTGGTATAGCATTGTATATTATTTTTGTCCTGGTGACTGTACATAATGAGTCCTATTTAATCTTTGTTTCGTGCACGCTCTTTCTCTTCTTCCATTGCTGATAATCCCATAAAATACTTACCTGAATAATGGTCTTTATTGTCCCAATTCAGAGTTATAACACTGGCTATTGTTTAGAACAACCATCAAGTGTCTAGTAAATGAAACTAGAATTGGGACAAGGGTAGCAGAGCAGTATATTCATATAACAGTAACCAATAGAGAAAATAGATGGAATTTTCACAATAAACTTTAATATATACCTAATAACTGTAAACAAAATGTGAAAAAATATTTTTATTGTTCATGAAAAAAGGCTGTCATCCAAATGCTGAACGCTTATGTATATAACTGAAGGTTATGAGTAAGTTTTGCATCATCCCTACCAAAGCAGATGAGTTTCAAGGCCGATACTGCCTATACCCTTAAGCAAATCTATTCTTCCCACGGGACCAGCTGAATGCAGAGAACACATTGCTTCTGCATTCTGCAATCATTAATTGATGTCGGACTGAGTCACTTCCAGCAAGGTCACAATGCTTTAAACAAAACATTTTACTTGCTTTTTTATGAAGAACATATTTGGCTTATTGTAAGCTCAGTTAATGATACAGATAATGGACAGTCAATGTTTTGTTTTTTTATAAGCAGCACAACATCCAGTTTGAGGTAGCATATACTTAAAGGAACACTATAGTCACCTAAATTACTTTAGCTAAATAAAGCAGTTTTAGTGTATATATCATTCCCCTGCAATTTCACTGCTCAATTCACTGTCATTTAGGAGTTAAATCACTTTGTTTCTGTTTATGCAGCCCTAGCCACACCTCCCCTGGCTATGAGTGACAGAGCCTGCATGAAAAAAAAACTGGTTTCACTTTCAAACAGATGTAATTTACCTTAAATAATTGTATTTCAATCTCTAAATTTAACTTTATTAACATACAGGAGGCTCTTGCAGGGTCTAGCAAGCTATTAACATAGCAGGGGATAAGAAAATCGTAATTAAACAGAACTTGCAATAAAGAAAGCCTAAATAGGGCTCTCTTTTCAGGAAGTGTTTATGGAAGGCTGTGCAAGTCACATGCAGAGAGGTGTGACTAGGGTTCATAAACAAAGGGATTTAACTCCAAAATGGCAGAGGATTGAGCAGTGAGGCTGCAGGGGCATGTTCTATACACCAAAACTGCTTCATTAAGCTAAAGTTGTTCAGGTGACTATAGTGTCCCTTTAATGTTCAGTTATAATTTAATAAAGTCTATTCCTGATCTAAAACAAACAGATTTTAGGACTGTAAAATATTTTGGCCCGATAAGGAATGTCAGTATAACTTTTGTGTGGTTATGATGTAGTGCATCTTTCACTGAAGACATATTCTAGGTGGCCTCTGAAAATCATGGAGACAGGCATCTCCTAGACTAAATGCTCCTTAATGTTGTAAGGTCATGGAAAGGCTGTTGCACTTCCAATAAACATACACTATTTTCATGAACAGAGAACATAACAATGGAACATTGAAGATAGAAAGTATTTCCAGTCACAGGGCCATCAGGCGGATGATTCACTGCTTAATTCTCTACCATTTAAGTGTTAAATCCCTTCGTAAGGGTTAATATTCCACTGATGTAAAATGAGGCGGAGCATTATTTATTTATGCTTATTTGTTATGTCTGAATGTGATATCCATGACATTGCATTTACATTTCCCCATTCATCTCACATTTGTCATTGTAACCTGGCTGACTATTGTTATGCTTTAAATTTTATGAAAAAAGGAAAAAAAAAATCACCAAGCACCTTTCATTTAACCCCTTAACACCGCAGCCAAATGTACAAGTTGTGAACGAAACAAAACGTAAACAAAACCTGGCATTTGCGCTATATGTCTGTCCAACCGTAATTCACCTCTTTCATATTAAATGCACCCCCCCGTATTATATATCATTTTATTCAGGGGAAACAGGGCTTTCATTTAATATCAAATATTTAGCTATGAAACATAATTTAATATGAAAATTGGGAGAAAATAAGATTTTTTTTTATTTTTTTCGTTCTACATGACATTTTAACTGTCAATGTCATAATACTGTTTGCTTTTACTGCAATAAAATACACATATTTGTATTCAGCAAAGTCTTACGTGTAAAACCCCCTATGTACAGGTTTTATGGTGTTTTGGGAAGTTACAGGGTCAAATATAGCGTGTTACATTTGAAATTGAAATTCGCCAGATTGGTTACGTTGCCTTTGAGACTGTATAGTAGCCCAGGAAATAAATTTACACCCATAATGGCATGCCATTTGCAATAGTAGACGACCCAAGGTATTGCAAATAAGGGATGTCCAGTCTTTTTTAGTAGCCATTTGGTCACAAACACTGGCCAAAGTTAGCGTTAGTATTTGTTTGTGTGTGAAAAATGAAAAAAACGCCAATTTTGGCCAGTGTTTGTGACTAAGTGGCTACTAAAAAAGACTGGACATACCCCATTTGCAATACCTTTGGTTGTCTACTATTGCAAATGGTATGCCATCATAGGGGTAATTTTCATTCTTGGGCTACCATAGGGTCATAAAGGCAACGTAAGCAATCTGGCGAATTTTAATGTGAAAAAAATTAAACACAAGCCTTATATTTGACGCTGTAATTTTTGAAAACACCATAAAACCTGTACATGAGGGGTACTGTTGTACTCGGGAGACTTCGCTGAACACAAATATTTGTGTTTCAAAACAGTAAAAAGTATTGCAGCAATAATATCGTCGGTGTAAGTGCTGTTTGTGCGTGAAAAATGCAAAAAACGTCACTTTTACTGGCGATATCATGGTTGTAATACATTTTACTGTTTTGAAACACTAATATTTGTGTTCAGCGAAGTCTCCCGAGTAAAACAGTACCCCCCATGTACAGGTTTTATGGTGTCTTGGAAAGTTATAGGGTTAAACATAGTGCTAGCAAATTAAATTCCCTATACTTTCGGCATGGGTGTTCAGGCAGGTCCCGCTAATTGTAATTAATTAGGATACCTAATTATGTAAAATTATTACATAAATATATGTGTAGAATTAATATATGTATATATATACATATTTTTTATATATACGTATATATATATATATATATATTTTTTTATATTTTTATTTATATATAGGTATATATATAGTGATATACACATATATATATTATTTCGTTCTACGTGTATTTTGATATAAATATATATATTAATATCACAATACAGTTAGAACGAAATAAAACACATCTATATATTTTTTAATATTTTATTTTTAATTATTTTTTTATTTTATTTTTTTACGTATTTACATATTTTTTTTATATTATTTATAAATATATATATATAACAATAATTATATATATATATAATCAGTATCAGTCTACGTGTAATTTGATATTAATATATATATATATATATATAATTATATACATATTAATATTAAAATACACCTAGACGGTGTATGTGTGTGTATGTATATGTGTATATATATATACTTAGATCATATATATATGATATATTGGAAGGCGTAGCCTGAAGTTGTGGGAGGGGTTACTCGGCTATTTAAACTCAGGCCCCCTACACCACAGGGCTGATGCTGCCTGGTTCATGACTACTTCCGGTTCAAAGGTCATCAACACAGACTGCCTAAAACTCCAAACAAGCTGGTCTGGGCCTACTGTGGCTCCCATGCCGATCGGACCAAGTTTTTCCCTGCTCCAACAACTCCCATCCTGCTGTTCCAGCCACATGCGGTCAGAGACTCCCACGCTGATTGGTCCAAGTTCTCCCTGCTCCAACAACTCCCATCACGCTGTTCCAGCCGCATGCGGTCAGAGACTCCCAGGACGATCAGACCAAGTTCTCTCTGCTCCAACAACTCCCATCATGCTGTTCCAGCCACATACGGTCAAAGTCTCCCAAGCTGATTGGACAAGTTC
The DNA here is from genome assembly GCF_036172605.1 of Pelobates fuscus. Lineage (NCBI taxonomy): Eukaryota > Metazoa > Chordata > Amphibia > Anura > Pelobatidae > Pelobates > Pelobates fuscus. The sequence goes on from NC_086325.1 coordinate 120,003,841, forward strand.
TCCCTGCTCCAACAACTCCCATCACGCTGTTCCAGCCACATGCGGTCAGACTCCCACGCCGATCGGACCAAGTTCTCCCAGCTCCAACAACTCCCATCATGCTGTTCCAGCCACATGCGGTCAGACTCCCACGCCGATCGGACCAAGTTCTCCCAGCTCCAACAACTCCCATCACGCTGTTCCAGCCACATGCGGTCATTGACTCCCACGCTGATCGGACCAAGTTTTCCCTGCTCCAACAACTCCCATCACGCTGTTCCAGCCACACGCAGTCAGAGACTACTCACCTCCTCTCCAGAACTGGCTGTTCGTTCCCGCTGGCGCTATGAGACCCCTTACCGGCTTATCGGGCCTTTTCCTGGACCAAACCTCCGTGTCCACCAAGTCTGGGTACTTTCCAGCCACATAGCTGACCTCTCGTTTGTTTCCTGTACCAGTCAAATCCACGAACCGTGAGTCTGCCTGTACGGGCCAAATCCATGAACACACAATTGTTCACACGTTTACGTTTTTACATACCGTCTATTCTGGACTTTTTCCCGTTCAGGACTTAAGTCAGTTCACCTACTCCTGCCTGCTCTTTGTTCCATTCCTATTCGCTAGTTTATTTTCGTCAAATTTCTACCGAACTAGTCTCCAGTCTATCTCAATTACATGCTTCCATCTTCCATTCCATGCTTCCATCAACGGCCACCACAATCATAGTACCAATTCGTTAGTTTTACACTGTTCCCTGATACATGAAATGTCCAGGTTCTTTAGCCTGCTACTAGTTATCCTTACATGCCCCCTGTAGTTCTGTTATATTTGCTATGTTTCTTGTTATTATTTACGATTGTGCATGGATATTGTCAGTTTCCCATTACTAATTCAGCTCTGGTAAGCATTTAATATTCACTACATATATAGCATTACCATCATATATCGCATATGTCTTATTCTATCACTTATGGACCTGGTACTGTTCTGAGGCAGTCATCACGTTCACATTTGTTACCATGTGTTATGGCCAATCTGTATACTTGCTCCCACGATAGGTATATTACTTATTTTGAGGACGATCACCTATTCGCTAAACCTTTTTTGTAACACGCCACACTCCTATGTTCATATGTATCGTCATGTTCCCTGGGACAAACCCTAGTGTACCAGGCTTTACCATACCATCATATGTTCCCCCTGACTCTACGTCAAAATAATCACGTATTATGCACTAAAGGTTATTTACTCATTGCTGCTATATTCTACTCAAGCAAGTTCATCATCCTAACCGACCCTTGTATCACTAAACCTACAGCAAGTCCACTCTAACTGTTCTATGTTACATCAGCCAACGCTGGCACGCAATTCCTTTGCAAGGCCGTACACAGGCCCACGCCCGGGGATCCTTAATTCCCCACACATACACCCTCCTTCCCATGCTGGCACGACCATAATGAAATATTCTAAGTCCTACCGGGATAGCTCAAAACTGCCATCATAGCTTGGTATTCCATATCCCCCTATATGTATTTTAGCTAAAGAAGTCACAGGACCAATTAGCGGTCACTCATGACTCTGCCTATCCCCCATTATTGTCGCAGTATTGGTTAAACACTCCCCATGGTCTCTGGTAATGGCCTAGGATCCTCACCCTACTCACTTATAGGGATATTTGATTTATGTCCTATGAATCTTGTACCCACCATCGTAGGGTCAGGATTCTAACAACTATGTCCTCAGGTTACCTGTTCATAGACCAGCCTCAAGAACAACCACCCCGATTATACAGGCGTATTTCGTTCACAGTAAGTCAAGCCCAATTCCAGTTCCAACTTGCCTCCCACCATCATTTCCCTTTAGGTTCTCCAATATCTCATTCCTCTGGCAAGGAACCCACATTCTACCCCAAGCAAGGTATGTTTACCCACCTCGCTACTACCCATTACCCGTCCCATTCTCGGATCCGCTATGTCAGCTATCGGCCTGGTACCCAGCTATGCCAGTAACTAGCCTCATCATTATCAGTTCCGTGAGGCCAACACCCATCTTCATCCGCATATGGAGGTACACGCCCCTCGGCCCAACACATAGCTAACGCCTCACATCAACCTCTCCAGGTTACGAGTTAGGGCCTCACCCAGCATGGCCTCTTATATTGACTCTTTTTACAGTCCCCAAGAGGCCAACGTTCTTGCCACACCTTTCAGTGGCCCCTGCCCACTAGTCCAAATCACATGAAGTCAAACCGTTGATATCCACTCTACTTGCCTCCATACATAACATCAACGATGGACTACAGAGACTGGAATCTCCACAGGCACTGATGCACATCCCAGCCACAGGACTCCCAAATCCCTCTCATGGTTATGTTATCCTTTCAAATCCCTCCCTTAGCACATCGGTTTACATTATTACTCCCTCATACTTTGTGTCCCTGACCATACGCAAAGACATCTGGAAAGGTTAATTTAGTCTCCTTACTGATTGCCTCCCACGATGTCTTAGAGTACAAGTCTTACTACTACGATGATCTGTACGTCGTTCTATACACCAGAATCCCAGACTCAATCAGAAACTCACTATCCCAGAATTCATCCTAGCCTTCAGACTTTTGTGATGTAAGTGGCTCTACTTCTCCTCACCATAGAGAAGGTTTGCATCGACAACCTGGAGTTTTACCTCTAAGCACAGCCTTTCTGTCACTCAGTCGACTTCTACATCAAGGTTTCCACACACCAGTTCCACACAGGTCTGGTCACACTCCTGTCTAGTATTCACGAGTATCAGAACCTTCTGTCTGCATTAATAGACCCCGCAACACAATCACGTTGCTTAAGAAGGTATTCAACCATATTAATTACCCACCCCTAGCCTCAACTCATTGATTTCCTCTAAGGAATTCTCCCAGCACTATGCCAAAGGGGTTGACCAGAGCTTGGGTGGGCAAGACAGACATTTCCTATGCCTCCAAGCTTCTACCTATTCAGCCATCCCAAGGGCATGTTCATGGCATTTTATGGAGGGATTGTCATGAATTTCCCACACGTGTAACTTTTAGAGCAAAGAGTAACCCCAAGCTGTTTATCTTATTTGCTTACACACTATGTTGACTAACACTCAATATTAGCGAATGTCCTGCAGTCACCGGTTATCTTAGATAACTTCCTCACGATAGAACGCCCTCACTCCGCTCTGGTTAGTATTCACAAGACAATGGCACTTTTCCTCACTATGGGTTCCACTTTCACAAACTGACCTTCTTAGGCATTCATCTTGACACTAATAAGCTACAGAGAAGGTACAGCGCATCGGAGTCCTGGGAACCTTTCCTTCTGAAGAACAAGCGGGGAGGGTGGGGGGAGAATGGATCTACAGTCCTACTGGGCACATTGAGGTTTGCCATGAGAATTACTCTGCACATTTATTTCCCGACCGCTGAGTCTTCTTCCCACCGACAGTTGCATTCTGGCACTAGTTGTAAGCAGACCTACACATATGGCTCAGGTTCATACCACATTGGATTGGGGGCCAGGTTATTCCCGCCATTTCTCATCATTTCCCAGTTACATGGACCAATGCATCCGCACACACTGATTTCACAGCCAATTTGGTGACTTTTGGTTCTGAGTTGCCTGGCCAGTTGAGACTCTAAAAAAAATAAAAAAAAATAATAATATTTATTCCTCGTCAACATTTCTTTGGAATCTGCCCCATAGTGGCCGCCTACAAGGCCTGGGGAGGTATGATCGGATAGGGGCAGTCAAGGGATTTTCTGACAATAAAGCAGCTGGCTATACCCACATTCCATGGCTTAATACTGCACTAACTCGCCTCATGGCATTTGGCAGATTTCTGGATTGAGCTGCCCTCTCTGATTATACATCACAAGCATACAATAGAGATTTCACCTTTACAACAAGTTTACCACCGATTACCATAAAACCGATATTCGTTCACTAGTCACCATTGCGACACTCCTCTCCTTTTTGCCCACACAATTTATAAAATCTCTCTTAACACTACAAAACTTACCTGGCTGGCTACACCATGTCTTAAGTGCCCATCCTAGTACCAAACAGTTCACATCCTCTTGCCATATGTAATACGTAGGGACAATCCTACGGGCAATAAGGTGCCGGTCAAAATGTCAGACCTTTACAGGTTATCACTCACAGGACCAAATCTCAATATGCCCCTATTTAACTGCAGGGCAAACCACTCACTACAGCTAAATTCATAATGTACCTCAGAACCCTCTTAACTAGGCGGGGACTCAACCCCAATGCCTTTTCGGGACATTCCTCCAGAATCAGGGCAGCATCAGCTGCTTCCAGAAAAATGTCCCTGCTCACACCATAAACATTAGGACGCTGGAAATCCACAGTATAATACTAGATACATACCACAACCAGAGCTAGAGTTGAGTAGGTAAAGCCGTTATGAATCTTGCAACGTAACGATGTGTAATAAGGTATCTTATTCAACTTTTTGCCCTCTTTTATTACAGGCCTACCCGATACGTCGGTTTCGGCACACCACAACCGACTTGCTCATATATCTAACTTATCATGTATACGGCTTTTGTCCCCGACTGCAAATTGGAAGGCGTAGCCTGAAGTTGTGGGAGGGGTTACCCGGCTATTTAAACTCAGGCCCCCTACACCGCAGGGCTGATGCTGCCTGGTTCATCCCTCCCACCTCTCCCCTTATACATATTACTATTACAGGTGGGCCCTCTTTTATTACAGGCCTACCCGATACGTCGGTTTCGGCACACCACAACCGACTTGCTCATATATCTAACTTATCATGTATACGGCTTTTGTCCCCGACTACAAATATATATATGATCTAAGTATATATATATATATTTTTTACACTTGTTTAACTTATTTAAATTTTATTTCCAGCCAGCAGGGGGACCAACTGTCATTACAGTTGGTCCCCCTGCTGGCAATACAGAAGCCAGCTATCCCGGCCATGTGATTGTGAGGTCCTCGCAAGGACCTCACTCTCACATGACCGGGAGGGACCGGAGGAGGAAGATGTGCCGCGGGGGGGCTCCCTGGGAGTCCCCCCAACCGCGATCGCCGGCGTGGGACCGCCGGCGACCGGGTAAGTTACTAAAAACCGGAGGGCGTACTATTACGCCCTGTGGCGTTTAGAGCCGCTTTTAAAAGGACGTAATAGTACGCCCTCCGGTCATAAGGGGTTAATGGAGAGGTTTTTCTATAAAGATTATGCCTGTGCAGTTTCAGAACAGACCGAATTAACTTACTTTTGTTAAGTTTTAAAATCTATGTACATATCATATTTTTAGAAGAAATTAGAATTTCTATATTTGTATGGCTTATCTTAAGCCAATTGTGTTATTTAAAGGGACACTATTGTCCCCAATTGTCCCCAAGCCAACTTTAGCTTAATAATGCAGTTTGTGTGTATAGATAATGCGGTTTCACTGCTCACTTCACTGTCATTTAGGAGTTAAATCACTTTTGTTTCTGTTTATGCAGCCCTAGCCTCAACTCCTAAATGGAAGTGAATTAAGCAGTGAAACGTCAGGGGCATGATGATCTATACACGAAAACTGCTTAATTGAGCTAAAGTTGATTTGGTAACTATAGTGACTATAGGAAAAAGAAAAAAATGGTGTATAATCTGTGCTGGGGCAATAAATGAGAAGAATGGAAATTGCGATTGTTCATTCACATATCAAAAATGCCCAAATTGATTGTGTCACAAAGCACTAAACATGCAAACTAAAACTGTGCCAAAAAGTGGTTATTTTGTATCCATGTATATCCGCACTAAGGTAGCAATAATCCTGGAAGATCACTTTATTCGAAATAAAAAAAACACGTAATGAACTCCAATTGCTCTCTTGGGAGCAACACATGCAAATCAATTTTTATTTTTAATTTTTAATCAGGACCCCCCTACTCCAAAATACATCCAAGAACATGTTAAAAGGAGGTTGCACAAATTTAGTCTAAACAAGGAACTGATGGGAATTGACAATGGAACATTTGAAAAAAAAGCTGCAAACTCAGTATATTTTTCATTTTGGAAATTCCCTTGTTAACTCTTCACAATTTCCTGTTTTGTGAATAATCTCCTTCAATCATTAAAGTAACTCGCAGCCCCAAAAGTTCAATTACACATATATTGTAGCACATGATCAAACATTTACTTGTCTTATTTTCTCAAACCGAATCTCACTGCAGTATGTGTGTTAAGATAAATTCTAATCATGTTATCTCCCTGCCCCCTTTTTTCAATCTCAATGATGGGATGCTGACTTACAATGAAACAATAACAAGACATGTCCCTGATTTTAAATCAAGTCTCCTGCTCCCACTGAGTGCACAAACCATTCCACACCCAATGATTTATGTTCTGCCTAGAGCAATCAGCACTATAACATTTTATTAAGGTCAGTCTGTAGGTATAACAGAAGTCAGGTGTTGTTTCTGTGGACACAAAATACATCAAATCAAGACAGAAAGGGAGTCATTGTACAAACTCTTTATTGCGATCTTGTGTTCTCTATTGTAATTCCTGTTTTACTGCCCATGAATTACATAGGCAACCTAGCTCAAAAATACAATATTCAGATTAGGGAACAGTGCACACGTTAAAATTCAGTTTTAAATGTTATAAGGCTACTTAGAATCTCAGCAAACAAACATTGCGATTTAGTTTGAAGTAGTGGTGGGCTTAAAGGACCACTATAGTGCCAGGAAAACATACTCGTTTTCCTGGCACTGATACCGGAGAAACTGACGGAAGCCAAGCACAGAGAGATGGACACAGGTTTCTTCAGGAAGGAAGAGATTCTTTATTGGATCACCGATCGGGACTCAGAGGGACTAATGTCACCAAAATACAGCAAGTTCTGAGCCCCGGACAATAGTGCAGGCTCCTTATATAGGCACATAACTCCTCCCATATTAAGCTCCACCCGCACATTCTCTTGACCAATCAATACAAATAAGAATTAACTTCCTGCTTGACCGCATGGCCTGTCCAGCACAATGGAGGAGGGGAATACTATATCCTGTATTCTTGCACATGCTCCGTACACTACTGATCGTATCTTGCCTCGTGCAACCAACTGATCGATACGTCAGCATATGCACGTACACATGCCACGTGGTAATCTCGGTCTACTAAATTTATTTTTACCGAGATTCCACCACATTCCCCCCTTTGATGCCTCTTGATATTTCACAATTACTTGAGGCATCACTTAACCTTAGTTTGCATACACCGCAAGTTACCTTGAACCAGACCAGACTTATCTTATGATGTGAATCTTCAACACTCATCTTCCTGCATTGGTTCTCCCTGATCTAGAGCCTTATATTTATAAATTGCCATTATCTGTGCAGCAGCCTTCCTTTCTGCTATATTTTCTATCAGGCTTTGCACAGACCTAACTACTAAGGGTATAAGACACGGCAGGAGTAGACACAACATTAAAATCAGTAGGACTCCACCTACCACTGCCTTAAGCCCTCCAAACCACTCATACCAGCTACCAAACCAACTACTTGGATTGTACCCTTTCCATACCTGAGTAGGCACATGCGCTAGTTTAACCATATGGCTAGTAAGCTCAGCTATTGCTTGCCCTTCGTCATCTATTTGAAGACAGCAATTGCTCAGGTTAAACTTCCCACATACACCTCCCTCTACTGCCAAAAGGTAATCCAAGGCTAATCTATTTTGGTAGACTGCTGTCCTCATCCTGGTATTATGCTTCGCTAGAAGATTGAGCGCTTGTGATGTCTCGTTAGTAATAATCTCAACCACCGCCTGTAATCGTATAATACGGTTGAGCATATAAATAGGGGTTCTATAACCAAAGGTACCATCTTCTGCCCACGTGGCTGGCCCATAATAATCTATAATAAGCTGGGGAGGCCATTCATTATCTTCCCAGGCGCCTATCTCTATGGGTCCCCTTTTCTTCCTATGATTCACATCATATACTTTAACACCTAAAGTCTCACCTGTTTCAATAGGTAACAAGAAGAAGGATGGTTTGAGCATACCCAACACACATGCCCCTTCCCAGTCCTGTGGCAACTCCGAATAGGCTTTCTTACCACAGATCCAGTACAAATTTGCTGGGGCTCTCCAGGTAGATGTGATGGATAGATCAAACCACACATCCTTTAAATTGGCGTATCTAGCAAACGGGTTAGATGGTTCTGAGACATTTGAAGCCGACCACCAAGTTGTATTCTTTGTATCATCATCATAAGCTTTTTGCCCTAGACAAGTTAATTCTCCTACAGAAGTATTATACATTATTCCTTTCCTTGCTATGCAAACATAACCTATGATGGAGGTCTTTAATCTCCACTCAGATTTACCTCTAACACTCATATGATAATCGGCTTGTGTAGATATTAATTGGTCAACTGCCTCAGAACCGGACATTACCTCCTTTGCTTCCCAAGGCCATTGGTCTCCCATGTTAGTACCTCCACACACATAGCAGTTGGTAACATTAAGACTACCGGCAATACTTTCAGCTAAATCAATGAACAGGTTTTTAGCATTATGGGGGATCTTATTATCTATGCTCATCTCTTCATAAAAGGAATGGTATACTTGATGAGTTTGGGAGGATACCGTATCAGTCTCTATCCCTATAAACAATACTGTCCCAGGATCTAAACCCGTCCCATATATTTGAAACCCAAATAAATTACCATACTTGTCTAAGAACTTGTCGGGGTTATTTATAAGTATATGGACTGGGTTGCATTCCATAGACTTACAATATGGGCTGGTAGGCAACTTAGTCACAATCATGTCCTTGTCTACTGTCTGTCCCCAAGTTGCCCACCCCACACAAGACCAATATGGGCAAAAGTTATAATCTCTATTTGGGCATCTAGGACTCACATATTTATTTTTACTACTGGGACAAATATATTTATCGTTAGACCCATACGTCCTCTCCCATCTAAGATCCCCACATACATTCCACGGCTTTCTACCACTTGATATCGCCTTACACGCATCAAATAGCAGAACACCCGAAGAATGTACGGATTCTAATACTGTCTTGTTAATTAGGGTCCCCTGAGGATCTCCATTCCTGAGAGTCAACCAAATTGTACGAGGTTGATACTCTGGACTGAAGCACTTAGGTTCTCCTACTCCTAAATGGCACACACTATATTCTATATTTAGGTATCTACATCTTGATACATCTCCTTTACACTCGTATTGTGAATGCCAAATTAGGGTTTGGGAAATATGGTTACCTGTTCTTGTAGTCTTAATGCATACCTCACAGCTAGGAGTGTCGGTACCTCTACCTTCCTGAATATAAAAATACACATATAAAAACATTATTAAAAACACATCTTTCGTCGTCATCCTCAGTCTTCGTCCGTGCGAAGGCACCTCAGCTTCCAGGATGTAAGGGCTGCAGGGAATGGAGTTCTGCTCGTCTTCACAGGAGTCCCTTCGAGACTTTCCCTGGCTTATATACTATACGTCGGTGGGCAGACAGGCTTTATTATGGCCTTCTCACTCACGTACCAAATCTCTGAAACAAATAAAATTTTGTAATCCACAAAGTTCCTCGTCACTCCGACTGAGTCGTGCGTTTTAACCGGATCTTGCAGGGATTCTCTGGATCTGCTGTAACTTGCCAAGAATCGACTGCTGCTGGTTTAACCCTGGAGTGATGTATCCACGGAGTCACTTCGGCTACTTTTATCGCTGTAGGGGTAGACAAAAGAACAACATAAGGACCTCTCCACTTGGGCCCTAACGGTACATTATTCCACTCTTTAATCCACACTTGGTCTCCTGGATGGTAACTATGAACTGGGGGATAAATATTCACAGGTAATCTATCTTGTACCCATTTCTGTACCTCCTCCATAGTCTTACCAGACTCTACAACCTGCTGCCGGGTAATTCCTTCTCCCAACTGACTTAAATCCCCCCTTAAGTTACCAAGTACGGGAGGTGGTCGCCCATACATGATTTCAAAAGGAGAGAGGCCCATCCTTCTGGTAGGGGTACTGCGGATTCGCAATAGAGCTATGGGTAAGAGAACGTTCCACTTAAGTTGGGTTTCCTGACACATTTTAGCCAACTGATTCTTAATAGTTCTCTTCATTCTCTCTACCTTACCAGAACTCTGGGGTCTATATGCCGTATGAAGCCTCCACTTTATACCAAGCATACGAGTCAGTTGTTGTAGGCACTGATGAACAAAAGCTGGACCATTGTCTGATCCTATAGAGCAGGGTAGTCCATATCGGGGTATTATTTCTCGTAGCAGGAATTTCACAACTTCTCCTGCTTTCTCTGTACGAGTAGGACATGCTTCTATCCAGCCTGAATAGGTGCACACAATTACCAACAGGTAACGATGTCCACCCGATTTAGGCATCACTGTATAGTCAATTTGTAAATCGGACATGGGGAGTCCCCCCATAAACTGGACTCCCGGTGGCTTTACTGGTCCTTGTCTTGCATTATTTTTAGCACACGTTACACATCTTCGTACAATGGCCTGAGTCAAGTTGGACAATCTTGGTATGTAGAAATGTTTTCTGAGAGATTCTTCTGTGCTGTCTCTCCCAGAATGTGTCCCGTTGTGATAGTTTTGGACAATTTCTACCGCTAGTGATGCTGGAATGACTATTCTTCCATCTTCTAACTGATACCATTTGTTCTCCAAATACTTTCCAGGTTCAGTCTTTAACCACTCCTCTTCTTGAGCTGTATAAACTGGAGTCCATTGAGACAGGGGAGTTGGTATAAGAGCAGCTATATGCCCCACATATTCCTGTCTTCCCGATTCAGCGGCATGCTTAGCTGCACTATCTGCCATCCGATTTCCTTTAGTTACATCACCATCTCCTCTCAGATGCGCTCGACAATGTATGATACCGACTTCTTTCGGCTCCCACACTGCTTCCAATAGTTGTAGGATTTCAGCTGCGTACTTGATTTCTTTGCCTTCTGAATTCAATAGTCCTCTTTCTTTATACAAAGCTCCGTGGGCATGAGTGGTTAAAAATGCATACTTGGAGTCCGTGTAGATGTTCACTCTTAAACCTTCAGCCAATTGTAACGCTCGTGTCAGTGCTATCAATTCTGCCTTTTGTGCTGATGTTCCTTTCGCCAGTGGCCGAGCTTCTATCACCTTGTCTATTGTTGTTACTGCATATCCTGCATAGCGGATCCCTTCTTTCACATAACTACTGCCGTCGGTATAATATTGAACATCGGGGTTCTGGATGGGAAAATCACGAAGATCGGGTCTACTTGAAAATACTTCATCCATTACTTCCAAACAATCATGTTGACTTTCAGTAGGTTGTGGCAAAAGGGTAGCTGGATTTAAGGTGTTTACAGTCTCTAAATGCACTCTTGGGTTTTCACACAACATTGCTTGATACTTGGTCATACGGCTGTTACTAAACCAATGATTTCCTTTGTAATCCAACAACGTCTGTACTGCATGTGGGACTCGTACATAAAGTTCTTGACCCAAAGTGAGTTTATCGGCTTCAGCTACTAGCAGGGCGGCTGCAGCTACGGCTCTTAGACAAGGTGGAAGTCCGCTGGCCACTGCATCCAGTTGCTTAGACATGTAGGCAACAGGTCTTTGCCATGATCCCAAGTACTGTGTCAATACTCCCACAGCCATTCTTCTTTGCTCATGTACATACAGGTAGAATGGTCGTGTGTGATCAGGTAGACCTAATTCTGGGGCACTCATCAAAGCCTTCTTCACATCTTCAAATGCCGTTTGCTGTTCTTGAGTCCATAAGAAGGGGTCGTGCTCTGTACCTTTGATAGCTGCGTACAGAGGTTTTGCCAGTATCGCGTAGCTGGGAATCCATATCCGACAGAAGCCTGCTGCCCCCAAGAATTCTCGCACTTTTCTTCTATTCTTGGGTATCGGTATTTGGCACACAGCTTCTTTTCTCTCTGGCCCCATAATTCTTTGACCTTCAGAGATATGGAATCCCAGATATTTGACAGTTGGCAAACACAACTGAGCCTTCTTTCTAGACACCTTGTATCCTGCCTTCCAGAGAATGTGTAGTAGATCGTGCGTTGCTTGCTGACATATTTCCTTTGTAACTGCTGCTATCAACAAGTCATCTACATACTGTAACAATACACACTCTCCTGGGATGGACTCGAAATCCAGTAGATCTTGACTTAGGGCTGAACAAAATAGGGTAGGTGAATTTTTAAACCCTTGGGGCAGTCTTGTCCAGGTCATTTGGCGTTTTGAGCCCGTTACAGCGTTTTCCCATTGGAAAGCAAAGATACATTGACTTTCTGCGGCAATTCGGAGGCAAAAGAAGGCATCTTTGAGGTCTAAGACTGTAAAGTAAGTAGCCCCGCCCGGAATTAAAGCAAGCAGGTTATATGGATTGGGTACAACTGGATGTATACTAACAACCGCATCATTGACTGCTCTCAAGTCCTGTACAGGTCGATACTCATCTGTACCGGGCTTTTGAACAGGCAGCAATGGGGTGTTCCAGGGGGAAGTACAGAATTTTAGGATACCATACCGTATGAACTTATCCAGATAAGATTGGATGTTCTTCTTAGCCTTCTGCGGGATGTGATATTGTCTTAGGCTCACTGGATAAACCCCAAGTTTTAGTTCAATTTTAATAGGTGGAATATTGCGGGCCAGTCCTGGTGGGTTGTTCTCTGCCCAAACTCCTGGTATGTTGAATAAGGACTCATCACTCCTAGGGTTTTGGTTAGTCAACGCTGTATAAAGTCGCCACTCTTCTTCCTTTGGTACGGATAATGTCATAATACCTGAAGGTCCATTAAACTTTAAGGATGTTGTTCCATTTGGTAGGAACGTAATCTGCGCTTGTAATTTAGATAGCATATCACGTCCCAGCAATTGGACTGGACATTCAGGCATATAAAGGAATTGATGTTTTACTACGTGGCCTCCCAATGTACAGAGTCGACTTTTAAGAACCGGTTTTTCAGCACTTCTTCCAGTTGCTCCTATTACAGTAATAGTTCTTCCAGATGGAGGAGCAACTAGATTAGTCACCACTGAATGTTCAGCACCAGTGTCGATCATGAACGCACTCCTTTTTCCCCCTATTGATACATCGACCATAGGCTCCGCTCGACCAAGGGGGATGGAGCCCGGTCGGTATCAATAGTCCTCCATGACCGTGTCAGCCAATCCTACAAAGTCCCTACCTTCTCTATCGCGGGACCTTTGCGCTGTTGGAAAATACCTATCTTCCCTAAAACTTCCTCTGTTCCCATTGCTCCCTCTATTACCATTACTCCCTCCGGGGCCTCCTCTACCTCTCGCTCTACCTCTAAAGTTTCCGTAACCTGCCCTGGGTTGGTCTCTCTCGTACTGCTCTCTTTGTGGACACTCGTTCCTCCAATGCCCTTCTTCCTTGCAATACGCGCACTGATTCCTACTCAAAGGCTCCCTATCTCTGGCTCGCCTCTATCTGGGCCCCGTCTATCTACGCCTGCGATCGCTACCACTAACATATCTGCCTTTTTACGCATCTTGGGCTCTTCCTCTTTCTTACTTTCTGTTTCCCTATTCATATACACTTTATTCGCTACCTCCATTAGTTGGGTGATAGACATACCTGCAAACCCTTCTAACTTCTGTAGCTTGCGCTTAATATCTCCGTAAGCTTGGCTGACAAAGGCGGAGTTCACCATTCAGGAATTATCTGCGTCTTCCGGATTAAAGGGGGTATACAAGCGGTATGCCTCCAATAATCGGTCATAAAAGACACTGGGCGCTTCATCACTTTTCTGAATCACCTCAACTGTCTTCGACATATTAATGGCTCTTTCCTCCGGCTTTCATGCCAGCAATTATAGCGTCTCTATAGGCTTTAAGTTGGACCATATCTGCGCCATTAACATTCCAGTCGGGATCGGTGTTAGGATAATGTGTTGCGGCCCATGCTGCTGGATTTGCTTGATTCAAAGCACGGGCTTTATCCTCTAGCGCTTTAATGGCCGCTTGGTTAATCCTTGTCCTTTCCTCATTGTTAAACAAAGTCATTAATAACTGCTGGCAATCAGCCCATGTCGGGTTATGTGTCTGAACTATTGAGGTGAACAGATCGGTCATAGCTTGTGGTTTCTCAGTATACGAGGAATTGTGGGTCTTCCAATTCAAGAGATCGGTAGTCGTGAACGGGACATATACGAAGACTGGGTCAGCATGTGCCATTTGACCTGCGGCATCGATATAGGCTGACCCGGGATTCAGACGAAGAGGCATCTGATAATGTTTTAATTGTTGGGTACCGGTCAGTTGTTGGGTTAGTATGGGGCTACGTGGAGGGGCGTCAGTTAGAGGTTCCGGTCCGGGGTTAATAAAGCATGAGGATGTGGGAGCTTGGTTTTGGGAAAAAGTAGTAAATAAAACACTTCGAGCCGAGCTAGAAGAAGCTTGACCGGAAGTCTGAAGTGGCGCCAAATCAGGATATTCAGATCTAATGGGGGTTGGTTCTGGTTCCGGAAGGGGAGATTTAGTACGAGAGGGGGTGGATTCTGTACTGGAGGAGGAAGCGGAAGTGGATGGGGGCAATGGGGGAAGGGGTGCAGGACTTCCTGCATTTGCGTCACTTCCTCTTAAAGGAAAGTAAGGGGGCGGCAAAGGGATCTCGGACTCAGGGGGCGTGTCCAAAATGGGCCTAACACCAGTCCTAGTGGACAAACAAGTCCTAGCCACCATGAGGCGACATTGCTCCTCGTGGCATGTCTGAATCCATTTTGGCGAGTCATTTACGGCCTGTCTCCAACAATCAATATAAGGAAACTGCCCGTAAAGTTCAGGCCTACCCGATACAGCCACGTGTAAGCGCTGTACCAGAGTTGGATCCAAACTGCCACGTGGCGGCCATGCCGCAACCAAAGTAGGCCACTCCCTAGTACACAAAGTGACCAAACGTACAGGAGACATTTTAACCCCAAAATCACATATTTTGAATCCCTTTTTAAAATTCTTCACCATACAACCTAAGGGATCCGGAATCGTTGACTGCGACGCGCCCATACTTATCAATGGAACGTCGTTGACAACGAATACTATGCACACGTACTATTCAACAATCACACTCGTTTCCTCTGGCAACAGCACCACGTGGTACTGTTACCAAGTGAAACGTACACAATAACACAATAAACACTCAGGGAATTCCCGTACACACACAGCTGTTACACCAGTCACTAGATAATCAATATTATGCCCTTTGGCGAAACTATACAGTCACCCACGCTATAATTCTCTATATACGAATTACCCGTCTATAACACACCCCAGTAACGTAGTCTTTTACAAATAGCGGTTACAGTACGGTTAGCATAGGTCAAAGCACAATTTAAGGTCACAATACAATTATTAGTGGTTATGGTGTTAAACATGCAATGGACGACGGTGATTATTACTTATATACAGTGTCAGTAAATATACAGGGTTATGGTACTGTGCACTATGATACAGCAACACACTATTAACACTCTCGCTAGACGGCTGAGCTCGCGCTATCTAACAAGATATACACTTTACTAAACAATTTTTAACACATTTACAATCCCAACTAAACTATTGGCCAGTACCTTGAATGGACTACTTAAAACTATGTACACCCGTTTTGGTTAGCCACACTGCCCAAGCACCACATATAGCGAGCTAGAGGACCGAATTTACACAGACGCCTCTTAGTCGATTACTATCAAAAATCTAGTGGGTTCCAAATTTACACACCTTCCCACTTAGCCAAGATAGGTTGAGAGCTAGCGAACCGAATTTACACAGGCGCCGCTTAGTCTCCCGGTCCCTCCGACCTAGCGAACGTAATATACACCCTAGAACGCTAGTCTAGACAAGACACCGGTGTCCGGCTAGGGCTATTTACACCAGAACCCCGCCTGACTAACCAAATGAAATGGTCTGACTAAAGAGCGTTCGATCGAGCTGTGCGCCTTCGCTCCTTCCCTCCGACAGAGGGGGCAGATTCCATATACAATTCAAACCCCTTATGGGCCTACCGCACAATCGGTATACCCCTAGTGGGTCTGCCGTCTAAAACAGCAGTTGTCTTACCTCCTCGTTCCTGAACCTGAGTTCACACTCATCGACGGGGACACCCCAGCACTTCTTACGTAGAGGCCGATGATCTCCTGGACAACAGACCAGTGGCGCCGAGACGAAGGGAGGTCCACGCAGAAGTTCAGGGGTGCAGCCGTAGAGAACGTGGGCAAAGATAGACCGTCTCACGCCTCTGCCTCTCAGCTACCGTTGAACGATGAGCTTCCCGGCCAATGCACCAAATGATACCGGAGAAACTGACGGAAGCCAAGCACAGAGAGATGGACACAGGTTTCTTCAGGAAGGAAGAGATTCTTTATTGGATCACCGATCGGGACTCAGAGGGACTAATGTCACCAAAATACAGCAAGTTCTGAGCCCCGGACAATAGTGCAGGCTCCTTATATAGGCACATAACTCCTCCCATATTAAGCTCCACCCGCACATTCTCTTGACCAATCAATACAAATAAGAATTAACTTCCTGCTTGACCGCATGGCCTGTCCAGCACAATGGAGGAGGGGAATACTATATCCTGTATTCTTGCACATGCTCCGTACACTACTGATCGTATCTTGCCTCGTGCAACCAACTGATCGATACGTCAGCATATGCACGTACACATGCCACGTGGTAATCTCGGCCTACTAAATTTATTTTTACCGAGATTCCACCACATTACTATAGTGCCCTGAGGGTGCCCCCACCCTCAGGGTCCCCCTCCCGCCGGGCTCTGGAGAGAGGAAGGGGTTAAACGTACCTCTTTTTCCAGCGCCGGGCGGAGAGCTTTCCTCCTCCTCTCCTTCTTCCTTGCGACATCATCGGCTGAATGCGCATGCGCGGCAGGAGCCGCACGCGCATTCAGCCGGTCGCATAGGAAAGCATTTACAATGCTTTCCTATGGACGCTTGCGTGCTCTCACTGTGATTTTCACAGTGAGAATCACGCAAGCGCCTCTAGCGGCTGTCAATGAGACAGACACTATAGGTTTTGGAGGCTGGATTAACCCTCAGTATAAACATAGCAGTTTCTCTGAAACTGCTATGTTTATAAAAAAAAAAAAGGGTTACTCCTAGAGGGACCTGGCACCCAGACCACCTCATTAAGCTGAAGTGGTCTGGGTGCCTAGAGTGGTCCTTTAACACAATATGGGCAGATGGTGGAACTGAATCCCCATGTTTGTTTGCTGAGATAGGTGATCTTAAGTAGCCATATAAAATGTAAAATATAAAGCTGTATTTTTTTATGTGTGTTCCTTAATCTGTATATTGTATAAATGTTGGTCTCTACAGTAGCATAATTGCTGAGAAAGGCAAGTTCTGTGTGTGTCTCCAGCTGCCTTTTTTATCAGTAGTCCAAAAATACAGCTTTTTAAACTAAATCTTATTCTGTCTTTTCTGAAGTGTTGACGATGTTAAACATTTTAATAGGAACTGTTACTTCCCAGCATTTTCAATAGTATATTTACCTAACAGTATATTTAATATGTATTTGTGAGGTGTCCAAAAAAAAATTAAATGTACATATCCAGACCTCTTTGTCCTGCAAACTAAGCCCCTCCATCTTAGCTCCCTGTCAATCATTCTTGCAAGCTCTGTTCTTTACATCTGGCTGTCTGCATAGATAAAGCTACAGAGAAGAGCAGACATGAAACTGTTTCTGCTTCTCACCAATTCCAATGTTTGCCCTGTTTTTGCCTTGTCTGAACTAGATTATGAAGTAATTGCTAAATTTTTAATATACATTAAAAAGAAAATAGGTCAGATCAAATAGGAAAACCAAAATAAGTGATTATAATGTTTTATTTGATTATGTAAATACCAGAGAAATGACCTCTAATCAGCTAAAGCAAGTAATGTACAAATAAACAATGTTAAAGTAACATAATTTAGCAAATTGATTACATGTACGCATATCTATTATACACAAAATGTCTGCTTTGGAAATGCTTAATAAGACACACACGTATAAACTATATACACTGCAGAAAATTATAAACGCAACACTTTTGTTATTGCCCCCATTTTTCATGAGCTGAACTAAAAGATGTAAGACTTTTTCTATGTACACAACAGGCCTATTTCTCTCAAATATTGTTCACAAATCTGTCTTAATCTGTGTTAGTGAGCACTTCTCCTGTGCTGAGATAATCCATCCACCTCACAGGTGTGGCATATCAAGATGCCGATTAGACAGCATGATTATTGCACAGGTGTGCTTAAGGCTGGCCACAATAAAAGGCCACTCTAAAATGTGCAGTTTTACCATATTGGGAGGATCCGGAGGGTCCATAAACCAGTCAGTATCTGTTGTGACCACCATTTGCCGCACGCAGTGCAATACATCTCCTTCGCATCGAGTTGATCAGGTTGTTGATTATGGCCTGTGGAATGTTGGTCCACTCCTCTTCAATGGCTGTGCGAAGTTGCTGGATATTGGCAGGACCTGGAACACGCTGTCGTATACGCAGATTCAGAGCATCCCAAACATGCTCAATGGGTGACATGTCTGGTGAGTATGCTGGCCTCGCAAGAACTGGGATGTTTTCAGCTTCCAGGAATTGTGTACAGATCCTTGCAACATAGGGCCATGCATTGTCATGCTGCAACATGAGGTGATGGTTGTGGATGAATGGCACAACAATGGGCCTCAGGATCTCGTCACTAGATCTCTGTGCATTCAAAATGCCATCAATAAAATGCACCTGTGTTCGCTGCCCATAACAGACACCTGCCCATACCATAACCCCACTGCTATCATGGGCCACTCGATCCACAACGTTGACATCATCAAACCGCTCACCCACACAACGCCATACACGCTTTCTGCCATCTGCCCTGCACAGTGAAAACTGGGATTCATCCGTGAAGAGAACACCTCTCAAAAGTGACAGACACCATGTGAGCATTTGCCCACTCAAGTTGGTTACAACGATCAACTGCAGTCAGGTAGAGCCCCCGATGAAGATGACGAGCATGCAGATGAGCTTCCCTGAGCTGGTTTCTGACAGTTTGTGCAGAAATTCTTTGGGTTTGCAAACCGATTGTTGCAGCAGCTGTCCGGGTGGCTGGTCTCAGATGATCTTGGAGGTGAAGATGCTGGATGTGGAGGTCCTGAGCTGGTGTGGTTACATATGGTCGGTTGTGAGGCCGGTTAGATGTACTGCCAAATTCTCTGAAACGTCTTTGGAGACAGCTTTTGTAGGGAAATGAACATTCAATTCACGGGTAACAGCTCTGGTGAACATTCCTGCAGTCAGCATGACAATGGCACGCTCCCTCAAAACTTGCAACATCTGTGGCATTGTGCTGTGTGATAAAACTGCACATTTTAGAGTGGCCTTTTATTGTGGCCAGCCTAAGGCACATCTTTGCAATAATCATGCTGTCTAATCAGCATTTTGATATGCCACACATGTGAGGTGGATGGATTATCTCGGCAAAGGAGAAGTTCTCACTAACACCGACTTAAACAGATTTGTGAACAATATTTGAGTGAAATAGTCCTTTTGTGTACATAGAAGTCTTACATCTTTGAGGTCAGCTCATGAAAAACAGTCTAAAAAAAAAGTGTTGCGTTTATAATTTTGCTCAGTGTAGTTGTGTAGGTTGGAAAAAAAAACTAATGTTCAAGTTCAACCTTGAAACCCAATCTCTTATGCTGTTTATCCAAAAGAAGGAAAAAAACAAAAAACAATTGTATCAATCTCCAATTAATGTAAAGAACCCTTTCTTCTGCTGAAACTAAAATACCAGTTTTAGCTAATGAACAGGTTAGCACATAGTGGTGTGTACAGACCCTCTATATACTTGAAAAATATTTTCATATCCCCTCTGAGGCATTTTTTTAAAAATATGGAAAACAAAACAGTTTTTTCTTGCATTTCCTTAAAACTAATATTTTCCATTCCCCTTACTGACTGGCTATCTTTAAGCCAGTGTTCTATCCAAGAACAAAAATTGTCATCTAAAGCAAGTGATTTCAGTTTTAATATACCAATGTCCAACACAACAAGTTAATTCCACTCATGTTACCTATAACCTCTGATTTAAATACAAAGCCTGCAAACTGATGTTTTGTTTGCTGGTAATCTCACAACAATGGCATATTGATCAAATGATGGTATAATTAACATCAATGACAAAAGATGGAATTTTATGGCAAGACAGGAGGCTTTATCTTTCTTTACTGAACCTCCCAGCAGCAAAGAAATAGTTAACAGTAGTGTAAAACAATTCAACCAATCAGAGTGTACAACAGTATTATATGATGTCATGAAGCTCCTCCCAATTACTCTTTCTTTGCTGATTGCCTCCCAGGTGAGTCTACTCCAATTATATTGCTATATGGGTTATGCCTTTAATACAATATTTGAATAATTCCTTCAGATCAGAAGACCACACACAAGCGCCCTTGAAAAGGGGATAGTAGGTCTGCAGGCAAGGGTAAGGCTCCTGCCAAGTCCCTAAAATTGTCTGTTTCTCACCCCGCCCACGTTATCTCCGATCCCTTAGAGGGTTCTACATCCCACACGGGCGACAGGGTTGAAGATTATTATCTTGGCTATTCTGATAAGGACCCCTCGGCGAATGCGCTAGGGGATACCCCATCGGAATTTGTCAAGGAGACTTTCATTATACCAAAGGACACTGATGCTAAAGTATCTATGAAGAAGGGACCCGACTCAGACATCCTTCTGGATGCTTCGGGTGTCCCCTTTTTTGACCCCAGGGTCATCAGGCATCCACGGTCGGCCGAATGGGCCCCACCGGACCATATTACTAGCTTCTGCAAGATGTGGTTACGTAAGCCACTTCATAAAGAAATCAGGGCGAAACTCAGAGCCGAGTGCCCTCGACCAACCATTCCAAACAAGGTGGCTCTCACACCAGAGTTTGACCCATTATTTGTGACCTTCCTCACTAAGACGGGGAAAGATCCCCGCAAGGGAATTGAGCAGGGCCTCAAGACAACCCAGGATAAACTCCTGGACATCGCTGGCCCAATCATTCAAATTTTCATTCTAGCTGACAAAGCCATAACTAGTGGGGAGTTTGACCCCAATACAGTCAGAGAATGGGTCCAGAGAGCCTTATGTTTCCTGGGCAACGCAAATGTGGCTATATCCACTGAGAGGCGCAGGGCGGAACTATACAAGCTAGATGCTAAACTAGCCAATCTGAGCTCCCGAGAACTGGGACCAGAAGCCAATGTATTGCTATTTGGAGACTCGTTTATGAGGGATCTCTCCAAACATGTAGCGGTATTCATTCATTGCAAACAGAATTGCACAAACTTCTACTAAAAGGGGCGATAGAAAAATCCCCATTCCGGCAGACTTTTCTCAGCAACATATTCCTGGTCCCCGAAAAACTGGAGACCTACATCCTATTATCAATTTGAAGGACCTGAATCACTTTGTCAGGTACCGTCACTTCAAGATGGAGGGCATCCATCTGCTCAGGGACCTCCTTTGCGTGGGAGATTGGTTCTCCAGATTCGATCTCAAAGACGCATATCTCACAGTCCCAATCGCTCGCAACAATCGAGCCTTTCTTCAGTTTCTCTGGCAGGACGAAATCTGGCAGTTCACATGCCTCCCGTTCGGTCTTTGCTCCACACCATGGTGTTTCACGAAACTGATGAAACCAGTAATGGCGTTACTCCGATCTCAGGGGATTCGGTCCATTATATATTTGGCCGACATCCTGATAATGGCTCAAGATTCAGATCTCTTACGCAAACACACGGACATGACGACAGCCTTGCTGTGATCAATTCTCAGAAATCGGCCCTGGAACCTTCTCAGAAGGTTCAGTTTCTCGGATTTCTGATAGATTCCGTACAGGCGATTTTACAACTACCCTCCACAAAAGTCAAATCTATAAAGAAAGAGATTTGCAAACTGCTATCAGCCCACCAGATTCGCCTACGCGATCTGGCCCATACCATAGGTCTATTGTCCGCCTCTATCCAGGCCATTTACCCGGGACCTTTACACTACCGAGCCATGCAACGGCTCAAGACACACTACCTACACCGCTCCACTTCTTACGATCAGTACATCTACCTAACAGACAAAGTTCGGATAGAACTTCACTGGTGGCTTCACAACATGGAAGCCTGGAATGGCAAAGCCATTTTCGGATCGCAACCAGACTTCATTCTGGAATTCAATGCCAGTCTCTTGGGATGGGGCGCCACGTGCGCCGAAAGGTCCACCGAGGGACTATGGTCCCCCTCCGAACGAGCACTGCACATCAATTGCCTAGAATTGATTGCAGGATCTTTCGCGATTCGCAGTTTCGCAAAAGATTGTTTCAATTGTTCACTAGTACTGCGCATGGACAACATCTCTGCAGTGCGTTATGTGAATCGGCTAGGAGGTTCCCGGTCCAAACTACTGTCCGACCTTACCAAGGAACTCTACCAGTTCTGCCTAGAGATGAATTTATCCATCAGAGCGGAATATCTCCCGGGCACGGACAACCTAGTCGCAGAATGGTTCTCTCGCCATTGGAGGGATGTAAGCGACTGGCAATTGGACCTCCGCTTGTTTTATCAAATTCTTTGTCTTCGCGGGCCCCTCACACTGGACCTATTTGCATCGCGACTGAATCGCCAGACCGAAGCCTTTATCAGCTTGCTCCCAGATCCCCAATCCTTGGCCAGAGACAATAGCTTATGCGTTCCCGCCTTTCTCCATGATCCAAAGCACCAATTACCGGGTCAAAGCCCTAGTACTGACAATAGTCATTGTCACTCGGTTATGGAGAGCCCAGACTTGGTTTCCAACCCTGTTAAAAATGTCTGTGAATTGTCCAATTTTACTGCCTCGATCCCCCGACATCCTCATGAATCCAGCAGGGCACTGTCACCCTCTCGCCCTCCAAGGGCGGCTCCAGCTTGTAGCTTGGACCGTTTCAGGGGATCCTGGAATGTCTCGGGACTTTCGGAGACAGCTCAGTGGCTCCTATGGGATTCCTGGGCCCCAGGCACTAGACAAGCTTACCTCGCTGCATGGCGAACATGGGTCAGCTGGTGTTTGGAAAGGCGATAATTCTAAATTTCCTGTCTACCTTATTTGATCAGGGCAAGTCCTATAGATCGATTAATGTTTTTAGATCAGCTATTTCCGCGGCCCACAACCCTATTGACAACGCATCAATAGGAAAACACCCTTCAGTTTGTAGACTGTTACGTGGGATCAGGCTAGCCAGACCCCCTCTTCCTAAATACTCCAACTTCTGGGATGTCGCTCAGGTTTTTTCCCTCTTAGAATCCTGGCCCTCTAATGAGAACTTGATGTTACGTCAACTCTCTGCCAAACTAGCCTTACTCCTATGTCTAGTATCCTTCGTAGGGTCTCCGACATTCGAGCATTCGATTTCCACGCTATAGTTTTCTCGCCGGAAGGCGTTACATTTCGCATCACTAGGCGAACAAAGACTAATTCTTCCGCTGTATTCTACCCTTACTTTCCGAATAGACAGTCACTCTGTGTGGCGCTCTGCTTAAGGTACTATATAGCTGCCACAACCACTCTGCGCCCCCCTACAGGACCCCTACTCGTGTCCTATGTCAAACCACACAAACCAGTGTCCGCTCCCACAGTCGCACGGTGGATCAGATGGATACTAGCCCAAGCAAACATTGACTCCTCCTTTGGTGCGCATTCAGTCAGAGGAGCAGTCGCATCCTCAGCCTTTCGTGCGGGTAGCTCCCTCTCAGACATTTTGTCGTCGGCAGATTGGTCCAGGGAGTCTACTTTTCGTACATTCTACTTCAAACCTATGCCACATGCTGCATCTTCTATCATATAGGAGCGTTAAAACTGCAAATATGAAGCCTCCTGTCTTGCCATAAAATTAGGGATTATTCTATCCCTAGTGACTGAATAATCTAAATTGTATTAACAACAGGAGGTGCATATTTTCCCACCCTTGTCTTCAGTATCATTTCTACCCGCCATGAGGTAAGTTACTATATATTCTCTCCTAGTCGATATGTCTCAGACACATTCACACATCATCTGTCATAGGTTTACACTACAACACTCTAACCAGGAGTTTAAAAACTTCACATCATTTACATGAAATGCATTGAAAAAATGTGTTACTTCCTAGTATGCATGCCATAAACTTGCAATCAACTAGTATGAGATCCTATACTCTCATGGTTTTTTTCTCTACTTCCCTTTAGTGTGAAGAACCCTAACGCTTGTAATATATGGATCCACCAATCCCGTTCAAGGTTTACATGGTTGACTACATCAGGACCTCGACTTAGTCCACAGTTATGGTTTACATGGTTGATACTCAGATATCGTCGGCTACAGCAAGAAAGAGGAATTGGGAGGAGCTTCATGACATCATATAATACTGTTGTACACTCTGATTGGTTGAATTGTTTTACACTACTGTTAACTATTTCTTTGCTGCTGGGAGGTTCAGTAAAGAAAGATAAAGCAAATATTCGCCTCCTGTCGTTAATAAAAATTTAGATTATTCAGTCACTAGGGCTAGAATAATCCCTAATTTTTTTCTAACTCTGGCAGCATTACTGACAACATTGGCCATTTGTTTATTTATTTATTTTGCATTTTAAACAGGGGTTCACGAATTATCCAATCATCCAATGCGATTCGCATCAATTTTACACCTAGGATGCTTAAGTAATGCAAGAGAACATCTCATCACATATGTCATTTCTATCACAAAAGTTACAAGAGTGCACAATTTTTAAACTATTACAGACATGGGCGAAGGTGTAGCAGATGAGGAAGGGAAGAGGGGGAAAGATGTGAGAGATTGTGAAATTACATCAGTCCCTCATTTTTGCTGAGTTACAGCCCAGGTGAGTATAAGAGAAAGTGTAACTTGGCAAAAGCAATTTATGTTTAAATGAAACATAATTAAAGTATGAAGTAGGACGTATTTTTGTGTATTTGTATTTGCTTTTGTATCACACAGCCATGTAACAATGCTGCCGCCCACTAGATGTGTTCCATATTAAGAGTTAGTAAATATGTAGAGGGTTAGAAAAATATCCCTCTCTGTCTCATTAGAGATTTATATACCTGCAGCTGAAGGAAGCAAGGTGAATTGTTAGTGTAGGACTCCCCTAAGATGTTTGTCTTGACGTGGCAGGGGAGCTTACATCTACTGGTCATTGGAGTGGTACTAAAAACCTCCACTCCATTTATATAAACATGTATAGGGATTTGGGATTATGCTTAGGTAACTCTTTTCTTCGGTTTTTATTGCATTAAACACATATGTCATTTCTATCACAAAAGTTACAAGAGTGCACCATTTTTAAACTATAACAGAAATGGGAGTAGGGGTAACGGGTGAGGAAGGGAAGAGAGGAAAGGATGTGAGAGATTGCGATAATAAATCAGTCATTCTTTAATTTTTGCTGAGTTACAGCGCAGGTGAGTATAAGAGAAAGCATAACTTGGTAAAATTGGCTATTTAAGTTTAAACAAAACATAGTTAAAGTATGAAGTATAAAATTATAGAAGTATAATGGGGCCTTATGTTTAGCACAACTTGTATGCTATTTTAACAATGTGAGGCCTGCAGTTGTTATACTTATCAACACATACAATGAGTAGGGACACGGACAACAGATTTTCATGAAGTTGATGTTAGGTAGCAATTTTGAGTTCTTTAGGCATGTTTCCTATTCGCTACAGGCTGTGACCCAATAAGCTTGTGGCGTCAGAGATTTTCTTGCTTTACATTCATATGTCCCAGTTTGTGCTATGGAGTCAACACAAGATTGGATTAATGTGGATTTGGTTGCTGTGGTAATATGGCATATTAGATATTTGGTTCCCCTTATCAGTTTCAATGGATAGAGGTGTAGAAGGAAGTATTGTGGGAGGTGGGTGCCCATGCATAATTTATTTGTACTGGCTATATCTTTCCAAAATTTGTCTAGGTAGGGGCACATCCACCATATGTGTAGCATAGATCCCACTTTCATGTTGAATCCCCAACACAAGTCAGAGACAGCTTGTTTCATCTGAACTAGAGGTGTTGGTACCATATACTATCTGTAAAGCAGTTTTCTAGCAATTTTGATATGAGAAGTACATAGGATGATGTATATATGCAAGCCTATATATAATTTTTCCATTCTTGTTTTGTGAGGCTAATCCCCAGGTCATTTTCCAACTTCCTAATAAAAAAGAGTTAAGTGTACACCAATGCAACCATGCTGCTTCAATTTGTGTCCACTGTGGAGTGGGGTTACCACCAGTATATGTAGTTATACGACAACCTATCACTTCTGCTACGTAGTAACTTTTAATGTTTGCGGCTCATTCTAACTTCTCCAACGGGTAGTTGCAGTGTAGTGAGAGCTATGCAGCTTTCTTTTCTCCTTCCAGATACAGTTGTTTATGTGCTTTGGTATATTTTATGTAGTTTTGTAAAATATCCCCAGTGATATTTAATGTGGTTGTTTTTTAGAGCTTCAATGAGAGGTTAGAAAGCTTTCCATCGGAAGACTGTTGCAGCAGAGAGATCTGCGAATATTTACATTCTTGTATATTTTTGAGGTACGTCCGTTTGCGTGCGGCTGTTTCTTAGGAGCATCTCCTTCACAAGGTAGAATCACATCTCTGTGGATTGAATCAGGTAGATGATTTGGTCTTGGGACTCTGTGGAGTCTATCTGGAAGAAGTATGTTTGTTGGAAGGTGGTGGGTAAAGATGTTGGGTCTATTGTTTTCATGAATGCCTCTCAAATGTAGGTTATTCTTCAGAGCTCTGTCTTCCATGTCTGTTACTTTGGACTCTAGTGTGGCAACTTGCATTTCTTGGTGCTGCACCTGTTCTACCATGTTGTAATGTGCAGTGGCAAACTCTCCCGTTTTAGTTCTCATATGGGAGGTTCGAGCTCCAGGCTCTTGAATATCACATAAAGCCAGGGTGAAAAGCGTTTTCACAACTATGGTGTCAGGAATACAGGTTTGCTTTCCTGACACTATAGTGTTCCTTTAATCAAATTAAAGGAACATTCTGGTCATCATAACAACTTTTTTTTTTTTTGAAAATCTGTTTTATTAGTTATAAAGGTCAAAGAACATAAAGCGTATTACAGATGTATACTTTGTCATGGGCTCGCAGGCCCCTTTTGTTTATAAGGCATTGAGATCTGTTACATGGGAAGTGTACAATCCAAAGCTTCTGGCAGATTTAAGCCTCCCAGGTATATGCATAGCAAACAGTTAGAGATCACTAAACTTATTATGGTTGAAGACATCTTTCTCCCCTTTCCCCCCATTGCCCTCCTTTAGGGCGCTGGACCCCTGTCTAGAACCTCACGTACTTCTTATGTGGTCCACCCCTTGAACCCACTGGATTATGTTGCCAAGCTAATTGTATGTGGATGCGGGTGTTTGGTCAAGTCGTGTTTACTGGTGAACCTCTTCCGGTCCCATCCGAACCGTTCGCCAATAGCACAAGCAATCCCAGATATAGGGGCGAGGTTTGCAGTACATCTTATGGGCCCAATGGCCGTTGCCCCCTAAGATGCTCAGTCTCCCTGGTGTCTACAAGGGTCCCTGTGGTCAGAGTCAAGTCAGCGGCTCTCAAAAGTGGGGGGCATTCGTTCATTCCTCCTATGTGTACTCAGAGTGATCCCTGTCAGAGCATGTGTCTCGCTCCATGTCATGCGTGTTTGTAATCTCAATGTACGTGTAAGTGTAGAGTTAAAGAGCGATAGTCTTAGGTGGGGTTGCAGGAAGAGAGAAAGCAAAAGCACCAGGACTCCAGTTCCACCCGGGGTAGGACACACTGTCCGGTCGCGCCCCTTGGGTTAGGCCCCTCCACGAGTGCCCCCCCCCCCCCCGGCTCGCCTTCTGTCCTAACGGTTACAGAACATAAATACAAACCATGGCCACCATCTCTCTGCGTGTTTGTCCGCCCTCCCGAGCAAGGAGGCCTGCATCGCCTCCACCCCCTGAATGTCCTCTACCCGGTGGATCCACTCTTCTACTCGAGGTGTCTCTTTTTTCTTCCAGTAAACCGGGATCAGTGCTTTTGCCGCGTTGAGCAGATGACGCAGAATTGATTTTTTATATGTCGCTATGGACATCTCTGAGATTTGTAGGAGCGATAGGGCTGCCAACCATTCTGGCGTCTCCCCCAAGATTTCTGAGCTTTTCTGTCGAATCATCTCCCAGTATGGGACAATCATGCTACATTCCCACCATATTTGTAGAGTCGTGCCTCTCTCCTCCTCGCACCTCCAGCACGTCGTGGGTATTGTTGGGAAGATCCTGTTTAGCAACGTCGGGGTTCTATACCATAGCGCGATCAGTTTATAGTTTGTTTCTTGGTATTGTGAGCTAGTGGAACTCTTGTGTTGCCAAAGCAATGCATTATCCCATTCTTGGGACGTAAAGGGAGTATTCAACATCGTCTCCCATTGCCTACGGAAGGTGTTATTCTCTGTCAGGTGTCCCACCAAGAGGTGTTGGTAGAGAGTGGATATCGCCTTCTCCAGTGTTTATTGCGTGTTGTGTCATAATAATGTTTCACCTGCATGTATTGCAGCACTATCAATGGTGAGCGGGGTATCTCCCCCAGCAGGGATTCCAAGGTCCGCAGAGTGCCGTCCCGCAGAATTGTGGAGATGGGGACATGCTCCCTTCCTTCTGCAAAGGGCCATGCCTCTGGCGATATGCCTCCCCCAATCGCTTTGTTATCAGTAATAGAGATCAATGGGCTAGGTATGGGTGAGATATGCGGTTGTTCCCTCACAAGTCTCCAGCTAGTTAGAGTTTGCGCTGTCAGGCTTATTTCCTCTCCATCGCTGTTGTTATTCCTCGCCCCCCCATCCATATGGCAGCTTGCAGGTGGGCCCCTCGTCTTTCCTTGGTCAGAGCTACCCATTGCTTTTGTGTTGTGTGTATATGCCATTCCAAGATGCGTTGTAAAACAGTGGCTTGGTGATATAGTTTAAAATCGGGTAGTGCCAGTCCCCTCCAATGTCTTGGTAGGCAGAGTATGTCATGTCTGAGCCTTGATTTCTCCCCCCTCCAAACGTAGCGAATGACCGCCGATTTCAACTGGCGAAGAAAGGTGCAGGTATAGTCAGTGGTAGCGTCTGAAATAGGTATAGAAGCCTGGGTAGGACGTTCTTTTTAAGAACTGCTATCCGCCCATGCCAGGATATATGTGGGAAGACCCATTTATTTAGATCCACCAGTATTGTTCTCAAGAGCGGGACGAAATTCTGTGAGTAGAGGTCTCCTGGATCTTTAGTTATCCAGATTCCGAGGTATTTCATTTTCTGGGAGCACCACCGGAAGGGGAAAAGGTCATCCAGGGCCATGTATTCCTCCTGAGGCACGGTGACGTTGAGCACTTCGCATTTGGAAAGATTACGTTTAAGACCGGAGATCTTGCCAAATTGTTCAAATGCCGCCAGCAGGCAAGGCATCGTGGTCCGGGGTGATGTGACGTAGAATAGGAGATCATCCGCGTATGCGGCCACCTTATGCTCCACCTCTCTCCAGTAGTATCCCCGGATGTCAGGATGCTGTCATCATAACAACTTCATCTAAATTAAAATGCTATGATGCAAGAAGGCCCCTGGGCGCTCTCTTTTCTTTAAGGGGTGAAACCACTCTCAAATTGTTTAACCCCAAAGGCTTCCTCCAGCTCCAGATCTCAAGGTCGCTCAGTGGTATTCGGCTTCTGAAATGGAGTGTCAGGAAGTGAAGATTGATGTCAGGCATGGGTGCCGCTGATTGGCTAGAGTGGTCAGCTGACCCTCTAAGTCAATCACTAGTTCCTGATTCATAAATTTTTTTTTACATTTTTATGAATGGGGAGCTGATTGGCTTAGAGTGCCAGCTGAACGGTGTAGCCAATCAGCGGCACCCCTATCCAGCGGCACTCTGCTTCCTGACACTCAGCAAATAAAAGTGAACACATTAACACTGATTTGTTTTTTACCTGGGGAGATAAGAAGGTCCAATGTTTCCTGCCAGGCCCAGATACCAAAGCCTTATGATGTGTCCAGAATGAAGTGGAGGGATCAGTTCACTTGTCCTTCCTGCTCCAATCTCATTTTCTTCTCCTTCATTTGACACAGTCTTCTTTTTCTTCTGACACAGTCTTTTCTCCTCCTTGGCACCTTCTGCTCCTTTACCTTTCTGCTAATTTCTGCCTATTTTGCCCCCTTCTGCTCCTTTCTCTTTCTGATCCCTTTCTGCTCCTTGCAGACCCTTCCTTCTCTTTGCAGCCCCTTCCTGCCCAGGGCCAGATTAAGAGCCCAGTGGGCCTGGTGCTGACAATTATGATGGGCCTAAAACACTAAAACAGTCCTACCTCCTAAGCATTATGTATCTGATGGAGATGGTGCTGAAGGGAAACTCATAGGATACAGCTTTGAGAAAACAAATACCCTATGCGAATCTCACAATGTCTAGTAAAGCAGGAAGTCTATGGATGGGGTAAAAGGGTGGCCACTGACACAAATTACATAACCAGAACTGCCAAAAGGGGCGCACATACACAAAAAGGGGGCATGTCTGTGTCCCCATGTATCCCAGTCCCTTAGTGTCTGTGTCCCCATGTCTCCCATGTCTCCCTAGGACACTAGGAGACATTGAGAGACATTGGGACACTGGGAGACATGGGGACACTGAGATACTAAGGAACACTGGGAGACCTTGGGACACTGAGACTCTTGGGGACACTGGGAGACATGGGGACACTGGGTGACTTTGAGACATAAAGGGGACACTGGGAGACATGGGGCACTGAGACACTGTGATACATAGGGGACACTGTGATATATAGAGGACACTGGAGATTTGATAAAGACCTGGGTACAGGTCAAAACATTGCAGTGTCCAATAAACCTGCTTAAATCTATCACAGGGAGGGCCTGAGATTTGTTTCTTTTATACTAGGGGATACTGAGACACTTGGGGACACTGTCTCACAGGGACACTGGGAGACTAGGGGACACTGAGACACTAAGGGCACTGAGACACTACGGACACTGGGAGACATGGGGCACTGAGAGACTCTGATACATAGGGGACACTGGAGACTTGATAAAGACCTGGGTACAAGTTGAAACGTTTCGGTGTCCAATAAACCTGCTTAAATCTATCACAGTGAGTGCCTGAGATTTTTTCTTTTATACTAGGGGACACTGAGACACTAGGCGACATGGGGACACTGGGAGACATTGGGACACTGGGAGACTTGGGGACTTTGGGAGACTAGGAAACACTAAGACACTAGGGACAGTGGCACACTATGGACACTGAGAGACACCAGGGACACTGGGAGACATGGGTATACTGAGATACTAGGGACATTGGCTGGGAGACATGGGGACACTGGGAGTGCCCCATATCTCCCAAGTCTTAAAGTCGCCCAGTGTCCCCATGTCTCCCTGTGTCCCCCAGTGTCTCCATGTCTCTCAGTTCCCCCTAGTGTCTCAGTGTTCCCCTGTCACCCAGTGTCCCCTAGTGTTTGTATCCCCATGTCTCCCAGTGTCCCTTAGAGTCTGGGTCCCCATGTCTCCCAGTATCCCGATGTTACTAGGACACTTGGGGACACTGAGACACTGGGTGAGACATGGGGACACTGAGGTACATGGGAACACTGAGAGACTAGGGCACTCTGGGAGACTAGGGGACTATGGACACAGACACTAGAGACACTGAGAGACACCAGGCACACTGGGAGACATGGGGACACTGAGAGACACCAGGGACACTGGGAGACACGGGGACATTGAGACACTGGCTGGGAGACATGGGGACACTGAGAGACTAGGGGCCACTGGGAGATATGGGGCAACTGTGTCCTTAGTGTCCCCATGTTCACCAGTGTCACCCCTTCCTCCTTCTTGATGCCCCTTCCTGCTTCTTTCTGCCCCTTCCAGCTTCTTGCAGCTCCTTGCTGACCCTTTCTGTTCCATGTAGACCCTTTCTGTTCCTTGTAGATCCTTTCTGTTCCTTCTCCTACTTTACCTTTGTGCTCCTTCTGATTCTTTCTGCCCCTTCCAGCTCCTTGCTGACCCTTCTTTCTCCTTGCTGCCCCTTCCTGCTCCTTGCTGACCCTCCCTGCTCCTTGCTGACCCATCCTGCCCCTTGCTGATCCTCCTGCTACTTGCAGACCCCTCCTGCTACTTGAAGAGCCCTCCTGCCACTTGCAGATCCCTCCTGACCACTATAGTAAATTGCAAAATTTAGGAAATTAGTTACTATTTCATTTTGGCTTGTTTTGCCATTTTTGGAGATAAATTAGTCATTAACTGAGGCATATCTTTTAATTGTGGTGGGATTTCAGTTAAATTAAAATTAAAACATGAAAGATCACTTCAAGTCTTGTAATGCTTATTTTATCAAGCAAAGCAAACTTGAGGCAGTCATTAATCATTGTTATTGACAGCTTTCCATAATCATCACTTGCTTTTAATATGTGCTTGCCTCCATTGATACTGACCGCTGCTTAGCATCTATGGTTTTGCAAACTGGACATATATCAAGAAAAGTTACATTTTCCAGTTAACTGTAACTCCTCCAGAGCACTCTAAAAGGTTTGCTCAAAGCATGCCCCAAGAAAGTCCAAGAAAGATGCCCTTGGGGTTTCCATATAGTTGATTTGCTAAATTGCACATATATTATACTAATATGCCCTATGTTTAGTGCTTAAATAAATTAAAATATAGAATAAATGTTTTGCTTTTTTAAAGGATGGCTTGAATATTTCCAGTCCTTAGCATGTTTTTACTTCATTTCCTTTAGACGAGACAGGCTTTATTTTGAGTCAGTCACAGGCAGTAATTTTTTCCTTAAAGTATAGAACTCAGGAGCCATTTAGTGATTAGTAACTCCTAATAATTTCTATTGGAGAAATTAAACCTTTCGGCAGCCACTAATTACATTTTGTAGCAAAGATACTGCTGGCATTCGCTAACGATAGTGACAGCCATTAATGCGGTCGGTTACTGACTTTTTGCTAAATGATTGTGACAATCATGCAAACAAGCCCTTGGGTGGCAATATATCAATAAATTATAATTAAAAATATATATTTTTCAATGATATTGAATTCTGTTTTCTGTCAGTTTGTTAATACTGATTACTGTTGCTGTATATTGCTTAAAGAAATGGCTACATTGGTGTTTTCTTTCTTGAGCATCATGCAGACTATCACTGTATATCGAAAAGGTTAAGTTTTATTTGTGCTTGATTCTCCTTGTCCCCATTCTGTGTTCATGCATTTTTATAAGCCTTGGGAGATAGAGGCTGAACAGGCTGTACCTGGTGAGGAGATTTCCATCTGCACCATTCTATTTTGGAGATGTTTATTTATTTATTACTATGCTACTAAGTAGAAAGAAATACCATATTCCCTACGGATGCATATATTTGTCAGTGCCACAGGGGACTGCAGAAAGGCTATGCCATTAGCATGACACTCCTTTAAAAGTCCTCTCTGGGTCTGTGCAATTAGCAGCCCAGCAATAAATGGAACACTTACCAAGAATCAATAAATTAACAGAATGATAGTTTAAGATTGTATTCTTGCCAAACACATGTATACATTCATTAAAATAAAAGTAATGTTTTGTAAAAGTCGCTTTGTTTTCTTTCACAGTATTCATATTATAGACATGGTAGCTTTTCCTTTCTAATTTTAATATCTATATATAATTACTATTTTATTTTTTACTTTCTCATGTGTATTCCTCATGATCAGGTCCTCAACCAGAGGCCTGGGTGGCTAAGGGCTCTGAGAGATCTCATGCGACCCTCCTGGAATCTACTGAGTAGCACAACTGGGACTGCTACTTTTTACACTTTCCACATCCTTTATAGCTCCTCTTTCAGTCCATGGTATTTATCCACCTTCTCATGCTCCTTCTTCTTGATGCTATGGTCACTGGGTATTACCATATCCACAACTGCTGCAGTCTTACACTCCTTATTTACCACTACACTGCAATTAGTTTTCTTCTCTTTTCTTCTTTCCTTATCTCAACCTTATCTCTTCCCGAGCTTGACTTAACCTGACTATGAGATTGTCTCATCACCTGTCAAAAAAACAAAAAAACAACCGCAACGCACCATATCATTATTATTTCTTTTGCACTGCATAACATTTTTTGTTTGTTTGTTTGTTTTCTTCCATTACACTTTTTTTTTTGTTATCTTTTCCTCAGTGGGGAGGATGCTGGATGGTGTCTTTGGTACCAGTGGTTACTTTATAAGCAGGTTCACCATATCAGTTTATATAAGCTTGTCATTTTTATAAAAATTGTGCAGATTACTTGTCTTGTATGCTGAAACTTGATCTCGTTTCTTGGTATTCTGTCAAAACTGCCAATAAGTGGTTACTTTTCATGCACAACAAAAATAAAGAATTAAAAAAAAAACTCCCATCAACATCCAGGAACAGCCCATTGGGACAGGGAATTCAAGCAGCTTAGGTGTCTAAAATGGGGTTCAGTAATCTTGGTGAACAACATATTAAAAAAATAAGGTCAAAGGACCAGGCAGGCCAACTTCAAACTGAAGGAAACAGAGGAAAAAACATAAATGTTCAATGAAAAGTATGTACATGAAAAAGCAAAAATAACAAACAAACAAAAAAGAAACTTCAAGTGCCCTTTCAGACAGTAGG
Source organism: Pelobates fuscus (assembly GCF_036172605.1). Taxonomy (NCBI): domain Eukaryota; kingdom Metazoa; phylum Chordata; class Amphibia; order Anura; family Pelobatidae; genus Pelobates; species Pelobates fuscus. Next base: position 120,038,616 of record NC_086325.1, read on the forward strand.
AAGTTCAAGCAGTTACAAGGTCACTTTCCAAAAACATAGCGGGGATCCAGCCATACCAGCCCCATATGGCAACTAGTTGGTAAGCAAAAGAGTATGGTAGCTTTGATAAAAGTTTAACCATGCCAGTCAACAGAGAAAAAGTTGAGAAAAAAAATCCTATCTCAGTATCCTCAGATGGCGACCCATCAATGGAACAGCAAGGGAAAAAGTTAGGTATCCTCAATACTATTGATGGTGATTTTGCTCAATACTATTGATGGTGATTTATAGGAAAATTAACTTCTGTGAAGAGTCTTGCAGGTTTTCAGCCGTGAGCTAAGCTGAGATTGTCCGGGAGTATAGTGTGAATGTCTTATAGGGCACTTGGGAGCAACTGTGTGCCACAGGTGGGACACCAGGGTGGTCTGTGGGTGAGTGGAAGAGGAGTTAAGTTGATGGATAGAAGACCTAATTGCTCTGCCAAATGTTGGCTTCTGAGATCCTGGAGAGGGTGAATAACTTGTTATTCATTCAGACAGTGAGCTAAAAGGGTTGACCCCAGACATATCAAAGTTTATGCTGAGAGAGGGCCTGTATCAAAAGGCAAAGCTTGCACCTCTTTCGCAACATGTTTGGTGCCATATGGTGAAAGAATATGTGTATTTAAATTACTGAACACTACATTACTGGATGAGTATGAACTAAATTCTTCCAATCCCCCCAAAATCTTTTTTTCTGCTGAAGTGTTTTGGTAGAACCAAAATATTTCACCCTGAATGAGTCTACTGACTAATAAAGTGCAAGACAGACAGGGTCCTTGCTATCTGAACATAATAGTGGCTTACTACTTTTAATAGTGGCTCACCACATTTCCAATCATTCCCATAACTTTTAGTAAAATAAAAATAAGGGTTATTTTCACATCATTTGGTGTTCGAGTTTTTGCAGTGCTGACCCAAATCTGTACAAACTGTCAAAGAAGCTCATTCAGATAAAACATTTTTAAAAAAAATGGAAAAACATACTCTGTTGTGAGTTGTTTTAATATACCGTATATTTAATCTATTGTTAGTTTAGGTGGAATGTCAGTAGGAATACATAGAGTGTACAGCATGTTTTTGGAACAAAAAAGGCCGTGAGTGACATTATCAGAAAGAACAATTAATTTCTTAGTAATTGTATGCATTTTATATCCCCTCAAACTAAATAGTTAATATTCATTTGAGAATATGTGCACAGATAAAATAATATTGTAAGTAATAATAATTTTGTAAAATCCACATATCTCTAAATATTTTAAGCCTCTTCAACCCAACAACATTAAGTGTTGGCATAGCACTCCTAAAAAAATCATTTATTAGTGCAGGCCCACTAATTCATACAGAATCTATCACTCACCTTACATTAAGCACACACTCACAACGCTTGGTCATTCAGAAGTTCAATTTCAGAGTTCTTGGATCATCACCTCCTTCCACTTATAACCAGCCTGACAGCACAACAAACTCATTCAACAGCCTATTTTAAATCAGTAGTTATTGGATAGCATCAGTCAGTCAGTCACTCACCAAGAAGTTCTAATTCACTTAGAACCACTTGTAAACACATATTTGATAACTCACAAAGTATTCCTTTAATACAGTCATTAAAATGTTTGAGTGACAGTCAATTTACACATCACATGATATGGGGCCAAGTCTGATGTAGGCAGTGATCAGGCATATGCTCGAATTGGGTACACTGGAGCCCAGGGATCTCAACGCTGAAGTGTATATAATATGCTTCTTGTAAAAGAAAATGTACGAGTGACCTATGAACACCATATATGAGTTAGTTCTACACCTTATATTTTTATAATTCATTGCACATGAAATTAAGTTTTATGGATCATCCATTAAAAATACATACAGAACAAAAAAAAACTTTTAGGGTCCATAATATAGTATTAATTTATGGTAATCATGGGTCAATTTGATTTAGATTGCACTCAAAACACAAACAAAACCTGACATCTGCGCTATATGTCTGTCCAACCGTAATTCACCTCTTTTATATTAAATGCACCCACACATTATATATAGTGATGTACCGAACTGTTCGCCAGCGAATAGTTCCCGGCGAACATAGTGTGTTCGCGTTCGCCACGGCGGGCGAACACATTCGCGGTTCGTTCCGACCCCTATTCGTCATCATTGAGTAAACTTTGACCCTGTGCCTCACAGTCAGCAGACACATTCCAGCCAATCAGCAGCAGACCCTCCCTTCAAGACCCTCCCACCTCCTGTACAGCATCCATTTTAGATTCATTCTGAAGCTGCATTCTTAGATAGAGGAGGGAAAGTGTAGCTGCTGCTCATTTGATAGGGAAATGTAGAGCTAGGCTAGTGTATTCAGTGTCCACTACAGTCCTGAAGGACTCATCTGATCTCTGCTGTAAGGACAGCACCCCAAAAAGCCCTTTTTAGGGCTAGAACATCAGTCTGCTTTTTTTCCTTGTGTAATCTAATTGCAGTTGCATGCCTGCCAGCTTCTGTGTCAGGCTCACAGTGGATACTGTGCCCACTTGCCCAGTGCCACCACTCATATCTGGTGTCACAATAGCTTGCATTTAAAAACAAAATATTTTTTTCACTGTAATAGATTGAATAGCAGTTAGTTGTCTGCAAGCGTCTGTGTGTCAGGCCAACAGCGTGTACTCTGCAAACCGCTGCCAGTGCACAGTGCCACTCATATCTGGTGTCTCAATAGCGTGCATTTTAAAAAACCAAAAACTTTTTTTTCACTGTAATAGATTGAATAGCAGTTAGTTGTCTGCAAGCGTCTGTGTGTCAGGCCAACAGCGTGTACTCTACCAACCTCTGCCAGTGCACATTGCCACTCAAATCTGGTGTCACAATAGCGTGCATTTAAAACCCAAAAACTTTTTTCACTGTTATAGATTGAATAGCAATTAGTTGTCTTCAAGCGGGTGTGTCAGGCCTACAGCGTGTACTCTGCCAACCTCTGCCTGTGCACATTACCACTCTTATCTGGTGTCACAATAGCGTACATTTAAAAACAAAAAACTTTTTTCACTGTTATAGATTGAATAGCAGTTAGTTGTCTTCAAGCGGGTGTGTCAGGCCTACAGCGTGTACTCTGCCAACCTCTGCCAGTGCACATTGCCACTCATATCTGGTGTCACAATAGCGTGCATTTAAAACCAAAAAACTTTTTTCACTGTTATAGATTGAATAGCAGTTAGTTGTCTTCAAGCGGGTGTCAGGCCTACAGCGTGTACTCTGCCAACCTCTGCCACTGCACATTGCCACTCATATCTGGTCTCACAGTAGCTTGCACGCATAGTACCACTAATCCCAAAAAAAATGACAGGCAGAGGCAGGCCACCCCGCAGGGGCCGTCGTGGTCATGGTGCTGTGATTCCCTTTTGCCCTATAATAATGCCCAATTTTCAGAGGCCACGTACCCTGAACTTGAAAAGTTCTGAGGACATAGTTGACTGGCTAACACAGGACACCCAATCTTCTACAGCTTCCGCTCGGAACCTTGACGCACCATCCTCCTCCAGCTTAGCTTCGGGCACCTCTCAAGATACCACTCACCCGCCTGCCGCCACCACCAACACTAGCACCACAGCCGCTTCACTTTATCTGTCAGAGGAGTTATTTACACATCCGTTTGAAGAAATGAGTGATGCGCAACCATTATTGCCAGAGGATGTAGATAACAAGGATATGTCTCAGTCAGCCAGCATTACACACATGGACGTACGGTGTGATGATGACGATGTTGTACCCGCTGCTGCTTCCTTTGCTGAGTTGTCAGATACAAGTGAAGTGGTTGATGATGACGATGCGTCCATGGATGTCACGTGGGTGCCCGCTCGGCAAGAAGAAGAACAGGGCGAAAGTTCAGATGGGGAGACAGAGAGGAGGAGGAGACGAGTTGGAAGCAGGGGAAGGTCGTCGCAAGGAGCTAGTGGCACAGTCAGACAGCATGCATCGGCACCCGGGGTCAGCCCGACAGCACGCCAATCAACGTATGCTGTGTCCACCACCAGAATGCCGTCATTGCAGAGCTCAGCAGTGTGGCATTTTTTTTGTGTGTCTGCCTCTGACAACAGCGATGCCATTTGCAACCTGTGCCAAAAGAAACTGAGTCGTGGGAAGTCCGACACCCACCTAGGTACAACTGCTTTGCATAGGCACATGATCGCACATCACAAACGCCTATGGGATCAACACATGAGTACAAGCAGCACACAAACTCAAAGCCACCATCCTCCTCCTGGTCCAGCATCTTCAGCCACGTCAACCACTGCTGTCCTCCTTGCCCCCTCTCAACCATCCGCCACTCCGTCTCTCGCCTTGAGCAGTTCCCGCTCATCTGCCCACAGTCAGGTGTCTGTCAAGGACATGTTTGAGTGTAAGAAGCCAATGTCAGAAAGTCACCTCCTTGCCCAGCGTCTGACAGCTGGCTTGTCTGAATTATTAGCCCGCCCGCTTTTACCATACAAGTTGATGGAGTCTGAGGTGTTCCAAAAATTTGTAGCTATTGGGACACCGCAGTGGAAGGTACCCGGCCGAAATTTCTTTTCACAAAAGGCAATCCCCAACCTGTACTCGATTGTGCAAAAGGAAGTCATGGCATGTCTGGCACACAGTGTTGGGGCAAGGGTCCATCTGACCACTGGTCTGCAAAGCATGGTCAGGGCAGGTATATCACCTACAAAGCGCATTGGGTAAACCTGCTGACGGCTGCCAAGCATGGAATGTGTGGCTCTGCAGAGGAGTTGGTGACACCGCCACGACTTGCAGGCAGGCCTGCTGCCACCTTCTCTACTCCTCCTACTCCATCCTCTTCCATAACCTCCTCGGCTGAGTCCTCTTCTGCTGCTGCGTCAGTGTCATGCCGTCTTGGGTTTGACTTGCTTGAAAGCAGAGAGTCACAGCGGACAAGCACTCCTGTCCGCCCTGAACGCACAGGTGGAAAAGTGTCTGACTCCGCAGCAACTGGATATCGGCAAAGTTGTTTCTGACAATGGAACAAATTTGTTGGCGGCATTGAAGTTGGGCAAGTTGACACATGGGCCGTGCATGGCACATGTGTGTAATCTGATCGTACAACGCTTTGTGCATAAGTACAGGCTTACAGGACGTCCTGATGCAGGCCAGGAAGGTGTGTGGCCATTTCAGGCGTTCCTACACGGCCATGGCGCACTTTGCAGATATCCAGTGGCGAAACAACATGCCAGTGAGGCGCTTGATTTGCGACCGCCTGCTCCAACAAGAAAAAGCCGTTAATGAATATTTCTATGACCGGGGTGCTAGGACAGCCTCTGGGGAGCTGGGAATTTTTTTCCCACGTTACTGGACGCTCATGCGCAATGCCTGTAGGCTCATGCGTCCTTTTGAGGAGGTGACAAACCTAGTCAGTCACACCGAAGGCACCATCAGCGACATCATACCATTTGTTTTCTTCCTGGAGCGTGCCCTGCGAAGAGTGCTGGATCAGGCCGTAGATGAGCGTGAAGAGGAAGAGGAAGAGTTGTGGTCACCATCACCACCAGAAACAGCCTTATCAGCATCGCTTGCTGGACCTGGAAGAGGATTGTGAGGAAGAGGAGTCAGAGGAGGAATGTGGCTTTGAGGAGGAGGAGGAAGACCAACCACAATAGGCATCCCAGGGTGCTCGTTGTCACCTATCTGGTACCCGTGGTGTTGTACGTGGCTGGGGGGAAGAACATATCTTCATTGAGTTCACTGAAGAGGAGGAACGGGAAATGAGTAGCTCGGCATCCAACCCAGGGGCGTATTAGCCGCGAGGCAAACAAGGCATTTGCCTTGGGCGGCATTTTCCAGGGGGCGGCAAAAAAAGCCGCCCCCAAATGCCCAAGGCAAATGTCTTGTTAGCCTTGCGGCTAACAGACATGCCGGCGGGCTGCTGGGCGATCGGGCGATCTCCCAGCAGCCACTGGACCACCAGGGAGGAAGAGACACCCCCCCTCCCCAGCATTCCCAAAGGTAAGGAGGCTGGGGAGGCGGGGTAATTAATAAAAAAAAAAATGTGTTAAAAATTAATTTAAAAAAAAAGTGTTAGAAATAAATTTTAAAAAAACGTGTTAAAAAAAATTTAAAAAAAATGTGTTAAAAATAAATTAAAAAAAAATGTGTTAAAAAAAATAAAAATGTGTTAAAAATAAATTTAAAAAAAGGGTTAATGTGGGTGGGTGAGTTTGTGTCTGTGTCTGTTAGTGTGTGTGTCTGTTAGTGTGTGTCTGTGTCTGTTAGTGTGTGTCTGTGTCTGTTAGTGTGTGTGTCTGTTAGTGTGTGTCTGTGTCTGTTAGTGTGTGTGTGTGTCAGTGTTTGTGTCTGTTAGTGTGTGTGTCTGTTAGTGTGTGTGTCTGTGTCTGTTAGTGAGTGTGTCTGTTAGTGTGTGTGTGTTTCTGTTAGCGAGTGTGTGTGTGTATTTAGAATGCGGGGCGGGGGGAAAGGTTGGGTGGGGGTGGCGCGGGGGGAGGGGGGGTGCCTGAGTTTTGTCCTGCCTAGGGCAGCACAAAACCAGGATACACCACTGATCCAACCTTGTGCAAATGGGGTCTTTCATGCTGTTGTGCCTGTATAAAAAGGCTGAAGGAGAACGACCTGTACTGGGTGTCCACGCTACTAGACCCCGGGTATAACCAGAAAGTGGCTGAAATGTTACCAAATTACAACAAGTCGGAAAGGATGCAGCATTTGCAAAATAAATTAAAAAGTATGCTTTACACAGCGTATAAGGGTGTTGTCACAGCACAACGGGAATCTAACAAAGGAAGAGGTGAAAGTAATCCTCCTCCTCCCACGACCACGCCGGCAAGGGCAGGACGCTTTAAAGATGTGTTTTTGATGGAGGACATGCAGAGCTTTTTAAGTCCTATGCATCGCCACAGCCCTTCGGGATCCACCCTCAGAGAACGACTCGACCAACAGGTAGCAGACTACCTCGCCTTAACTGCAGATATCGACACTCTGAGGAGCGATGAACCCCTTGACTACTGGGTGTGCAGGCTTGACCTGTGGCCTGAGCTATCCCAATTTACGATAGAACTTCTGGCCTGCCCCGCTTCAAGTGTCCTGTCAGAAAGGACCTTCAGTGCAGCAGGAGGTATTGTCACTGAGAAGAGAAGTCACCTAGGTCAAAAAAGTCTAGATTACCTCACCTTTATTAAGATGAATGAGGGATGGATCCCGAAGGGCCTGACAGTGGGCGATACATTCGACTAAAAAAGGTCTGATGAGATGAGCTGCCTTGGGCTAAAAATAGTGACCCTATGTAGGAGGAACAGTCCCTATTCTGCTCTGTGTCAGTTTGTATCAGGGTCTCTGAGGACAGGTGTCAATCCATATCTGCCAAGTGACCCTATGTAGGGGGAACAGTCCCTATTCTGCTCTGTGTCAGTGTGTATCAGGGATCCTTAGGATAGGTGTCAAGCCATATCTGCCAAGTGACCGTATGTAGGGGGAACAGTCCCTATTCTGCTCTGTGTCAGTGTGTATCAGGGTCCCTGAGGACAGATGTAAATCCATATCTGCCAAGTGACGCTATGTAGGGGGAACAGTCTCTATTCTGCTATGTGTCAGTGTGTTTCAGGGTCCCTGAGAACAGGTGTCAATACATAGCTTCCAAGTGACCCTATGTAGGGGAAACAGTCCCTATTCTGCTATGTGTCAGTGTGTATCAGGGTCCCTGAGGACAGGTGTCAATCCATATCTGCCAAGTTACCCTATGTAGGGGGAACAGTCACTATTCTGCTCTGTGTCAGTGTGTATCAGGGTCTCTGAGGACAGGTGTCAATCCATATCTGCCAAGTTACAAAAGAAAAAGGGTAATAGGCGCTCACTATAGAAACCAGGCAGCAGTATACAGGACAAGGATTCCCCAACCTTGTGAGTGAAATAGTAGAAAGAGAGAGGGCGTATACCGCGCTTATAGTATTAAAAATAAAATATGCAAAGATACATACATATGTTCTTGAGTATTTCAATTAGTCGTGACCTCAAAGGGAAATACAAATAGAAAAATAATAGCGCAATACAGCAAATATATTTATAGAAATAAATGATAAGAAACTAAGTACAGTCCACTCACATGGAGTAGAGCTATAACAGAGCTCTACTGTAAAAGCGCTTGGACGGTACAATCCCCGTCTTGGGATTCGTGGTGGTTGCCGCAGATGTATTCAAAGGTGCCAAATATGGAGTTGGTATAAAAAGAAAAAATAGCAGCAATATGGTGAAGTAAGTCCAAGTGGTAGAATAAAATAGTAAAAAGTAATGTACTTACACTTTCTAGAGCATGTAACCTGCTCTAGTGTGAACAGCTTAGGTGGTATGATCCCCACCAAGGATATACAGGATACCAGGAAATGAAGATAATAAAAAAGTAACTTAAGAGTATACTTTAATGTAAACAGACTAGACAATGAATATTAAAATATAGATATAAAATATAATATATAAAATATAGTCCCACTTAACGCGTTTCGCCTGATAGGCTTCTTCAGAAGTGTGGTGTAGAGTTCAAACAGTCCGTTTATATATCTTCTTTGATGATTAGATGATTTCCTGGTGAGATGACTTCCGGGTTTCGGCTTTGTGATGGTGCGCATGCGTCAGACCGGAAATGGCGCGACATCCGTGTCGCACCGGAAGTGATGCGTTGTTGTGATGCAGGCCGGAAATGGCCGCGGCATGTCCATAAGGGGAGGGGGAGCGTGATGACGTGACACTCGTGGAACGCACGCACACCCAGAGAGTGGTGTGCGTCGCGTTCCAGACGTCACTCCTAAGTCCAATCTTAAAGGGAGTATCGGCTGTAATGACCGGGTGATGGCGTGGCGGCCATATTGGATAAGGGCAATAGTCCATAAATATATGAAAAAAACACATGAATAATACATGATAAATAACACAAGCAATGATTAAAGGGAAAGTTGATATTCTGTTAGTGATAACATATAATCAGAATACAAAACAAGAATAAAAGGGCAGCTTTACTAAATGGCTAAAACCTCTAAAGTGAATATAGTGACAGTAGCTTTGCAAGCATAATTATCAGAGTACAGATATTGCAAATAGGTGCACCTAATTGGTGGATGTTGGAGTATACTCTGAGAGAGGGTGGACAAATAATAATTAAAGCGCATGGCTTAAATTATGGAGTAAAAATATAGAATAAAAATAAAAATAAAAATAAGAATATAAAATATATTTATATAAAAACGGGGTACTAGTAAAAATCTGATATGAAAAAGAGGGAAGATAAAAATTTAACCATAAGGAATCTATAAAATATAGAGTGACTAACTGAACTTTAAAAATACTTATAAAAAATTATAAAAAATTAAAAAGGTCGAAGTCCACATTTAACCCCTTGGGGTGTAGGGTATCTAGTTGATATACCCATTGCATTTCTGTTTGTCCAATCTTTCTTATAATATCTCCTCCTCTCCAGTGGTTTTTCACTATTTTAATACCAATAAAAGTAAGGTGCTTAGGATCATTGTTGTGCATGCAGAAGTGTGCTGGTATTGAATGGTTTTGTACACCTTTTTCTATATTTCTGCAATGTTCTGCAATTCTGGTTTTCAGTGGTCTGATCGTTCTGCCCACATATTGAAGGCCACATGAACATTCTAATAGATAAATTACATTTTTACTGTTGCATGAAATGACATCTTTAATATTATATATTTTATTTGTATTGTTTGATTTAAACTCAGTAATGGTTCTTTTAGTAGTTTTTGTTTTCTTACATGCCATGCAGCAATTACATTTATAAAAACCCTTTTTGTCCATAAAATTGTTTATCTTATTAGGACTCTTTTTTGTAAAATTTTTTGTCAAATGCATTTTAAGGTTAGGAGCTCCTCTGAATATTATTTTTGGTTTATCAGGGATTCATTTACCTAAAATTTCGTCTTCCTTCAATAGGTGCCAGTGTTTCATTAAAATTTTCTTTAATTGTCTGTTTTTGTTATTGTAATCTAATACGATTGGTAGGGTAAAATCACAATTGTTCTGATTGGCTGGAGTTTTAACCTTATGTATAAGTTGGTTCCTATTGGTTGTGGTAATTTGGTTAATAGTTGCATCAATGTGGTTACCATTATAGCCTTTTTGTATAAAACTTTTTTTCAATGTATTTGCTTGCTCTAAAAACACAGAATTATCTGAACAATTTCTTTTTAGGCGCATCATTTGGCTTTTGGGTATGTTGTCCAGCCATATTTTATTGTGACAACTTTCAGTGCTTATATAGTTATTAACATTTACATCTTTAAAATGTGTCTTTGTTTGTATTTGATTATCTTTAATGTATATATTTAGATCTAAATAGGTCACTGCAGTACTACTAAAATCAACTGTTAAAACTATTCCTTCTTCATTTATGTTTAAAAAAGAGATAAAATCCTTGGCCGAACTCATAGAGCCCTTCCAGATGAAAAAAAGGTCATCTATATAACGAGAGTAGGATACCAGGCTTTCCACCCAGTCATGCCCCCTCCACACGGCTCGGTCCTCCCACTCCGCCATATAGAGGTTGGCATAACTGGGTGCAAACCTGGTACCCATAGCTGTGCCGGTTTTCTGTAGGAAGAAGCTATCTTTGAACCAGAAATAATTATATTTTAAAATTAGATCTATGCCTTCAATAATAAAATCAGTATGTTCTTGAGGCATAGAGTCATCTCGTTCTAAAACAGATCTAATTGCTTGGCATCCCTTATTGTGCTGAATGATCGTGTATAGTGACTGGACATCACACGTAGCTGTTCACACTAGAGCAGGTTACATGCTCTAGAAAGTGTAAGTACATTACTTTTTACTATTTTATTCTACCACTTGGACTTACTTCACCATATTGCTGCTATTTTTTCTTTTTATACCAACTCCATATTTGGCACCTTTGAATACATCTGCGGCAACCACCACGAATCCCAAGACGGGGATTGTACCGTCCAAGCGCTTTTACAGTAGAGCTCTGTTATAGCTCTACTCCATGTGAGTGGACTGTACTTAGTTTCTTATCATTTATTTCTATAAATATATTTGCTGTATTGCGCTATTATTTTTCTATTTGTATTTCCCTTTGAGGTCACGACTAATTGAAATACTCAAGAACATATGTATGTATCTTTGTATATTTTATTTTTAATACTATAAGCGCGGTATACGCCCTCTCTCTTTCTAATATCTGCCAAGTTACCCTATGTATGGGGAAACAGTCCCTATTCTGCTCTGTGTCAGTGTGTATCAGGGTCCCTGAGGACAGGTGTCAATCCATATCTGCCAAGTGACCCTATGTAGGGGGAACAGTCCCTATTCTGCTCTGTGTCAGTGTGTTTCAGGGTCCCTGAGGACAGGTGTCAATCCATATCTGCCAAGTGACCCTATGTAGGGGGAACAGTCCCTATTCTGCTCTGTGTCAGTGTGTATCAGGGATCCTTAGGATAGGTGTCAATCCATATCTGCCAAGTGACCCTATGTAGGGGGAACAGTCCCTATTCTGCTCTGTGTCAGTGTGTATCAGGGTCCCTGAGGACAGATGTAAATCCATATCTGCCAAGTGACGCTATGTAGGGGGAACAGTCCCTATTCTGCTCTGTGTCAGTGTGTATCAGGGTCCCTGAGGACAGGTGTCAATCCATATCTGCCAAGTGACCCTATGTAGGGGGAACAGTCGCTATTCTGCTCTGTGTCAGTGTGTTTCAGGGTCCCTGAGGAAAGGTGTCAATCCATATCTGCCAGGTGACCCTATGTAGGGGGAACAGTCCCTATTCTGCTCTGTGTCAGTTTGTATCAGGGATCCTTAGGATAGGTGTCAATCCATATATGCCAAGTGACCCTATGTAGGGGGAACAGTCCCTAATCTGCTCTGTGTCAGTGTGTCTCAGGGTCCCTGAGGACAGGTGTCAATCCATATCTGCTAAGTAAACCTATGTAGGGGGAACAGTCCCTATTCTGCTCTGTGTCAGTGTGTATCAGGGTCCTTGAGGACAGGTGTCAATCCATATCTGCCAAGTGACCCTATGTAGGGGGAACAGTCCCTATTCTGCTCTGTGTCAGTGTGTATTAGGGTCTCTGAGGACAGGTGTCAATCCATATCTGCCAAGTTACCCTATGTAGGGGGAACAGTCCCTATTCTGCTCTGTGTCAGTGTGTATCAGGGATACTTAGGATAGGTGTCAATCTATATCTGCCAAGTGACCCTATGTAGGGGGAACAGTCCCTATTCTGCTCTGTGTCAGTGTGTATCAGGGTCCCTGAGGACAGGTGTCAATCCATATCTGCCAAGTGACCCTATGTAGGGGGAACAGTCCTTATTCTGCTCTGTGTCAGTGTTCATCAGGGTCTCTGAGGACAGGTGTCAATCTATATCTGCCAAGTTACCCTATGTAGGGGGAACAGTCCCTATTCTGCTCTGTGTCAGTGTGTATCAGGGTCCCTGAGGACAGGTGTCAATCCATATCTGCCAAGTGACCCTATGTAGGGGGAACAGTCCTTATTCTGCTCTGTGTCAGTGTTCATCAGGGTCTCTGAGGACAGGTGTCAATCTATATCTGCCAAGTTACCCTATGTAGGGGGAACAGTCCCTATTCTGCTCTGTGTCAGTGTGTATCAGGGTCTCTGAGGACAGGTGTCAATCCATATCTGCCAAGTGACCCTATGTAGGGGGAACAGTCCCTATTCTGCTCTGTGTCAGTGTGTATCAGGGTCTCTGAGGACAGGTGTCAATCCATATCTGCCAAGTGACCCTATGTAGGGGGAAATGTCCCTATTCTGCTCTGTGTCAGTGTGTATCAGGGTCTCTGAGGACAGGTGTCAATCCATATCTGCCAAGTGACCCTATGTAGGGGGAACAGTCCCTATTCTGCTCTGTGTCAGTGTGTATCAGGGTCTCTGAGGACAGGTGTCAATCCATATCTGCCAAGTGACCCTATGTAGGGGGAAATGTCCCTATTCTGCTCTGTGTCAGTGTGTATCAGGGTCCCTGAGGACAGGTGTCAATCCATATCTGCCAAGTGACCCTATGTAGGGGGAACAGTCCCTATTCTGCTCTGTGTCAGTGTGTATCAGGGTCTCTGAGGACAGGTGTCAATCCATATGTCAACGTGTCAATCCATATGTCAAGGTGTCAATATGTCATATGTCAGGTGTCAATCCATATCCATTGTGATTTAGGAATGTTAGGTGATTTATGCCCTTTATGGATTAAAACCAGACTCTGCATCAACTGTGTAATTTTCCATGGGAGTTTTGCCATGGATCCCCCCTCCGGCATGCCACAGTCCAGGTGTTAGTCCCCTTGAAACAACCTTTCCATCACTATTGTGGCCAGAAAGAGTCCCTGTGGGTTTTAAAATTCGCCTGCCTATTGAAGTCTATGGCGGTCGTCCGGTTCGCCGGTTCGTGAACGTTTTCGGAAGTTCACGTTCGCCGTTCGCGAACCGAAAATTTTATGTTCGCGACATCACTAATTATATATCATTTTGTTCAGGAGAAACTGGACTTTCATGTCACATCAAATATTTATAAATTAAACATAATTTAATATGAATAAAATGTAAAAAAAAAATTGAAAAATTAAGATTTTTAAAAAATTTATTTAGTACTGCATGGCATTTTAACTGTGAATGTCACAATACTGTTAGCTGTTACTGTAATAAAATGCACATATTTGTATTCAGTGAAGTCTCACGAGTAAAATAGTACCCCCCAAGTACAGGTCAAATCTAGCACATTAAATTTTTTAGCTTATACACATTTAAATTTGCCAGACTGGTTATGTTGCCTTTGAGACCGTATGGTAGCCTAGGAATAAAAAATTACATCGATAATAATATACCATTTGCAAAAGTAGACAATCCAAGGTATTATAAATGGGCTATGTCCAGTCTTTTTTAGTAGTCACTTAGTCACAAACACTGGCCAAAGTTAGCATTCTAATTTGTATGTGTGTGAAAAATGCAAAAGACAGATTTGAACACTAATTTTGGCCAGTGTTTATGACCAAGTGGCTACTAAAAAAGACTGGACATATCCAATTTGCAATAGCTTGGGTTGTCTACTTTTGCAAATGGTATGCCATCATGGCGGTAATTCTCATTCCTGGGCTAGCATACGGTCTCAAAGGCAACATAACCACTCTGGCAAATTTTAATGTGAAAAAATTGAAATGCAAGTCTTATATTTCACTCTGTAACTTTTGAAAACACCATAAGACCTGTACATGGTGGGTACTGTTATACTCGAGAGACTTCACTGAGCACAAATATTAGTGTTTCCAAACATTACAACTTATCACAACCATTATATCGTCAGTGAAAGTGCCGTTTGTGTGTGAAAAATGCAAAAAACTACACTTTCACAGACAACATCATTGTTGTGATATGTTATGTGTTCATTGAATTCTCCTGAGTAAAACAGTAACCCCCTATGTAAAGGTTTTATGGTGTCCTGGAAAGTTACAGGGTAAAATATAGGGCTTGGAACCATATTCTCTGGACTTTCTGCCTGCGTCCAAGTCCCTCACATTAGACTTAATTAAATGATTTAATCATGTAAAAATATTATATAAATATATATGTAGAATTTAAATATATATGTATATATATATATATATATATATATATATATATATATATTGTTTTAATATTATTTTTATTTATATATAGATATATATTTATATATAGATATATGTATTTATAATGTCATTCTAAATGTATTTTGATTTAAATATATATGTATATTAATATCAAAATACAGTTAGAGTAAAAGTATACAGGTATATAATTGTATTATTTTTGTAAAATTTTCTTATTGATTATTTTTCTTTTTTTATATACCGTAATTTCCGGCGTATAAGACGACCCCCAACTTTTTAAGTTAAAATATAGAGTTTGGGCTATACTCGCCGTATAAGACTACCCCTCTTTCAACGCACACCAAATAAAAATTAGCCATGATGTACAGTGAGCAGACAGAGCTACACAGCAAGACATTAAAGAATGATAATATGAAATAGCATTTAAAGCCCAGGTATGTGCCAGGCTGTTTGGGCATATAATCCATGCCTGCTGGTCTAGCACACAGGAGGCTAATTGCGATATATGCTCATACTGCCAATTCTTAACTCTTTATTCTGCTGTGACTACCGTATTTTAAACCTGGCTGGACTCGGCTACCTGAATTTGGGGATTTTATGGGGCGCATAGGGCAAACACTACCAAGGCTGGGCGAAATGGGGCAAACTGTACTCAGACTGGGGTGGCATGGGGCAAACACTATACCAGCTTGTTGGCATTGTGGAAAGTGCACTCATGATGTGTGGCATGGAGCATACACTATACAGAATGTTCTTCTTACTACTCCCTCTCCCTCCCTGTGTCCTTCTTACTCCCCCTCCCTCCCTATATTCTTTTTACTCACCCCCTCCGTTCTTTTTTACTTTCTTTTTACTCCCCCCCGTTCTTTTTACTCCCCACCCCCCCCCATCCTCCTTATCTTCTTCTCACCTCCCCTTCCCTGGGTAGCGTGGGTGGCCGAGCTCCTCTTCGTCCTGTCAGTCTGGCCGGGTACCGCACGGTAGAGGAGATTCAGTTACCTGTTCCCGACCGGACTGAAAGGAAGTGAGCACTCTGAGCAGTGCTCACTTCCTTTCAGTCCGGCTGGGAACAGGTAACTGAATCTCCTGTACCGCACTCGGCCACCCACGCTACCCAGGGAAGAGGAGGTGAGGAGAGAGGCAGTGCTGCAGCCGCCTGAGGCTCTCTATAGAGCGCTCAGGCGGCTGCAGCATTAGGAGGGCCCTAGGCAGCCATATAGACGACCCCCAACTTTTAGGAAGCCCTATACCCGGCGTATAAGACGACCCCCGACTTTTGAGAAGATTTTCCAGGGTTAAAAAGTTGTCTTACGGTATATATATATATATATATATATATATATATATATATATATATATATATTTAACGTCCTTGTAAGTGTTTTTTAATATTAAAATACACTTAGACTAATAGTTTGTGTGTGTGTATGTGCATATAAAAGTACTTTGATCATATACATATATATATATATATATATATATGATCTAAGTACTTTAATTTACTTTACTAAAACTTTTGAAACTGTTACTACTTTTTAAAACTTTTTTTACAGGTAGCACGGGGACAGCCTGAGAGCTCAGGCAGTCCCCCTGCTGGCACTGCATGAGCCGGCTATTCCGGCCATGTGATCGCAAGCACCCCACGATCACATGGCCCTGGAGAGCCGGATCATGCAGAAGTGGGCCGCCTGAGCTCCCTGGAAGCCCCGGATTGCGACCACCGCTGTGGGATCGGCGGGGACCTGGTAAGACCAGGGACGTTCTATGCAACCCTCTGGCATTTAGGACCGCCCACAAAAGGAGGGCCTAGAATGTCCGCCGCCCTTAAGGAGTTAAATGTTGGACTACAGAAAGGCTTTTTTTAGGTTTTGGGAGGGGTTAAATTTATGGATTGGCAAAAGGGGTGTTTACAGCGTGTGGTGCTTGAAGGGTTACACAGTTACATAGGCTGAAAAGATACCATCAAGTTCAGCTTTTCTCACATCTGTTTTTAATGTTGATCCAAAAGAAGGCAAACCCCAGTTTGAAGTGCTGTTCGAATTTTGCAACAAACTAGGAACAAAATGCTTCTTGACTCCAGCATGACAGTCATATCTCTCCTTGGATCAATGAAGCTGTTACCCCATATATTAAATGTTACATGCCTGAATATTATGCTTTTGCAAGTATTCAACCAGTTGCTGTTTACACATCTGTACAGACTCTGATAAAATCACCTCACCAGGCAGAGAATTCCACATCCTTATTGTTCTTACTGTAAAACAAAAAAAACAAAAAAAACTTTTATTTGCCTTAGACTAATTCTCTTTTCCTGATCGAATATGGCAGTATTTACTTAAGGTTAGCTCCTCGCACAGCAGAAAGGACAGGACATTATTATTATTATTATATACATTTCTAAAATTTACTAAGTTTAGTTTATTTCAATTTCTGCCTCTCAGAATGTTATCATGACAAAAGTTCACCTGCATAAATCTATTTCTCTTTTACAAGCTTATAAGCAGTTAAATGAGGTTGGAGCACTTTATAAATGTGCTTCGAATTTATCTGTTCTCTTTATTGTGAAGGAAGCAAACACAATAGTTTTTGCCAGATGGCTGGAACTATGTCTGTGCAGGTGGAAAAGTTGGTCTCCCTGTATGCTGATATTAAAAGGAAATTTGCTATTGTCTTAACACACTACATGTGAAAGCTGTTTACATTTTACGCTGCAGGCTACTTTCAAACATATGTTCAGAGCTTGTACTTCTCACTTCATGTTGGCTTTATATCTTTCCTTTTCAATGTCATACAAATCTACAACAACAAGAAAATCAAAGAAGGGTTTACTTTTACAAATTTACCAGAAGTATTACATAGGAGTCTACTAGGGTTAAAGCTTATGTATGTATACAATTATTGCAAATCCCTGCTACTTTGTGAAAGAGAGAGGTAAAAAACAATAGACTTGGAGATAAATATCAATTCAGGGTGGTTGGGTGATCAGTAGAATTTCCAAACTCCAAGCTGAAATGTAGTTGTATCACAAAGTCACCAAAGTGCCCAATAGATGAGCTTGTTCGTTTTGATCTGTGATCCTGAATTCTGCCCATGGCACCAAGAAAATAGATTATTGATATGAAAAAATATGATTGGTGGCTAGGGAGCAGTGACTAACAGGATTATTTACTACAGTGAGAAAGTGAATTCAAAGTGAATTTAAAATTTAAGACCAGATTAGCCAAAATGGATGCATAGCTGGCTTCGATAACTATTTTGACCTAAATTTTAAATTCACTTTGAATACTCACTATATTGAATAAATCTGTATTTGTTGATTTTATTCACAGATAAAAAGACAACAGAGAAAACAAAAATGAGGCACAGTAAAAAAATAAAATAAATCTAAAATTCTTTATTATATATTTAATAAATATATGCAATCTAAATATATACACTGAACAAAATAAACACAACACTTTTGTTTTTGCCCCCATTTTTCATGAGCTGAACTCAAAATGTAAGACTTTTTTTATGTACACAACATGTCTATTTCTCTCAAATATTGCTCACAAATCTGTTTAAATCTGTCTTAGTGAGCACTTCTCCTTTGCCGAGATAATCCATCCACCTCACAGGTGTGGTATATCAGGAAGCTGCTTAGACAGCATGATTATTGCACAGGTGTGCCTTAGGTGCCTTAGGCTGACGACAATAAAAGGCCACTTTAAAATATTTAGTTTTACTGTATTGGGAGGGTCCGGAGGGTCCATAAACCAGTCAGTATCTGTTGTGACCACCATTTGCCTCACGCAGTGCAATAAATCTCCTTTGCATAGAGTAAGTCAGGTTGTTGATTGTGGCCTGTGGAATGTTGGTCCACTTCTCTTCAATGTCTGTGTGAAAATGCTGGAAATTGGCAGGACCTGGAACACGCTGTTGCATTTGCTGATCCAGAGCATCCCAAACATGCTCAATGGGTGACATGTCCGGTGAGTATGCTGGCCATGCAAGAACTGGGATGTTTTCAGCTTCCAGGATTTGTGTACAGATCCTTGCAACATGGGGCCATGCATTATCATGCTGCAACAGGAGGTGAGGGTCATGGATGAATGGCACAACAATGGGCCTCAGGATTTTGTCACGGTATCTCTGTGCATTCAAAATGTCATCAATAAAATGCACCTGTGTTCGTTGTCCATAACATGCACCTGCCCATTCCATAACCCCACTGCCACCATGGACCACTCGATCCCCAACGTTGATATCAGCAAACCGCTCACCCACACAACGCCATACACGCTGTCTGCCATCTGCCCTGTACAGTGAAAACCAGGTGAAGATGCTGGATGTGGAGGTCATGGGCTGGTGTGGTTACACATTGTCTGCGGTTGTGAGGCTAGTTGGATGTATTGCCAAATTCTCTGAAACACCTTTGGAGACGGCTTATGGTAGAGAAATTATTATTATTATTGTTTTATTATTTATATAGCGCCATCAAATTCCGTAGCACTGTACAATGAAATGCACATTCAATTCACGGGCAACAGCTCTGATGGACATTCATGCAGACAGCATGCCAATTGCACGCTCCCTCAAAACTTGCGACATCTGTGGCATTATGCTGTGTAATAAAACTGCACAATTTAGAGTGGCCTTTCATTGTGGCCAGCCTGAGGCACACCTATGCAATAATCATGCTGTCTAATCAGCATCTTTATATGCCACACCTGTGAGGTGGATAGATTATCTCGGCAAAGGAAAAGTGCTCACTAACACAGATTTAGACAGATTTGTGAACAATATTTGAGAGAAATAGGCCTTTTGTGTACTTAGAAAAAGTCTTATATCTTTAAATCCAGCTCATGAAAAATGGGTGCAAAAAGTGTTGCGTTTATAATTTTGTTTAGTGTAGTTATTATTTTACTGCTCCTCCTGTTTGTTCCCTCTATTGATTACTGTGAACAAACTGGCGGGAAAATCTCCTAACAGTATACTGCAAAATATATGCACAATATTTACATTTTGCAGGACACAGTTCACCCATTTTCACACCACTTTTGTTAATCTGGTTGGTTTCCTAAATCAGTTTTTTAGTACCGAAATTCTGCCAAGCTGAAAAGACATAAGGGCAAAGTTTGGCCATTCACAAAAAAAGGTTCTATTTTTGAAACAAATATTCTCAGCAGTAAAAGAGGAGGAGTTATAATTACAGAAAATAAGATTAGGCAGCTATGGATAAAATAGATGCTTACCAAAATATTCCTGATTCTTATCCTCCACTGTTTTTTCAAGCTACGGAATTAATTAGACAATTGTTCTTTCTGGCTTAATTTGAATTTAACATTTTTGCCAATAATATATTCACATGAGGTCAAATTTAGTAATTGGAATCCTGAAAACTACCAGTTGTTACAGAATATTTACAACAACATGCAATTTGAGTAGTATGGGTAGCAAAAGCAATTAAAATATTGATTTTATTACTTTATAATTGCTGCCAAAAAAAGCCTATTTAAACTTTTTGTGAATATATTTTTATTGGGTATATGTATCACAGAAAACGGCATATAAGACAATGGACATGCAAACAAAGGTCTCAATGGACATGCAAACAAAGATCCAAGCAGCACTGTATCTTCCATGAGGCTAACAAGGCATTTGAAGAAATACAAAAATAAGTGGAGCACTAAAATACCTGTACAACTGTAGATACGGTGTGTATAGATAATACTGTATTATAGCCTGTAAACGACAGACAACCACATCATAGTGCAGACAAATATGTAACACATATATGTAAAAATAGAGAACAATGTGCATATAAAATGTACACTCACAAATATAGAGCCACAGGGTCACCTGGCTCTAGTGTTAAACGCCTTGGGATCTTATAAGGGGATCCACTGCCCTCTTCTTGTATCCTCCTGTTTTCTTCAACTTCCAAATAGGAGATAAAGATGCGAATGGGTCAATTTTCCATAAATCAGGAAGAAATTTATTGAACAAAATAAACTCAAATAAATCTTGACAGATAAAAAACAAAGATTCAAATGAATCAAAATAATATATATAAAATAGTCTATAAAACCAAAACGCGTTTCGCCAGGAGCTGGCTTCCTCAGTTGGTGTAAGTTTTCAAATGGCACTTTTCCTGCTTTTATAGGAGGTAGATTGCTTGATTGTCGGCATCTGTGTGATCGGGCGTGATGTTACGTGGGACGTGTGTTTTGTTGATGTATCCATACCGGCATCCGTAAACCCGGAAGTTCTATTCGTGGGACGCACACGTGATCGGTTTGTGGAACGCACACGTGACCGGATACCCAGTATGATTTTCTACTTGTCCTCCTATTCGTTCTTCGTGGAACGCAAGTGTTGCGTTCCTTCTAGTTCATTTGCATAGATATTCACAAAGCGTCTTTGTATCTAATAAGTCCACAAAACTCGTGATTCGAAATTCATTAAAAAACGAGTGAGAAAAGGGAAAAAAAGGGGAGTATCAAAACAGGATTTGCAAAGGAGATTACTATTATTAATAAATACTTATGAACACTACAAAAACCTTTAAAATGTAATCCCAATTCATACAGTAGAAATAAGGGTGCTGGTTTAAAAGTAGTTCACAATGACATCCACAATACTAATAAAAAGGATAAGATATAAAATACTAATAAAATTTTGGGAGTTGAACCCATTTAGTGTAAATTTACCTGGAGTAATAATTATAAGGGAAAGGGAAAGCTTTATTTCGAGATGGAGATCTTAAAGGGGAGATGGTTATAAAAAATGACAAAGCTCAAAATCTAAATTTAACCCTTAATTTAAAAAATAAAAAATCATCATAGTATATCATCAAGAACATCAGAATACATTGATGTCCTTCTGCAACCAATAGTTGTAAAGAATGTCACATATTTGAAGGACACAATACATATCCTCCAGATTTTAAGTAATATTAAATGGGAAGAGAATTTTATATTAGTAACTTGTGACGTGAGCTCCCTGTACAGCATTATTCCGCACAGTAAAGGAATTGAGGCAGTGCAATATTTTTTAGAACGGTCTGATTTTAAACAGGAACAGATAGATTTTATCAAAGAAGGGATATTCCTCATTTTAACTAACAACTTCTTTTGGTTTAAGGACAGTTTTTATCTCCAAATCAATGGAACGGCGATGGGTACCAAGTTCGCACCCAGTTACGCCAATTTATTTATGGCGTACTGGGAAGAGACATTTATTTTGCATAGTCACTTTGCAGCGAACTTGGTCACCTATCGCCGTTTCATTGATGATATATTTTTTATTTGGAAAGGAGATGGAACCAGTCTAGAACATTTTTTAACTTTTTTAAATAATAATGATTGGGGGATCAGACTCACCTCCACCCACAGTAATTCAGACATCAATTTTTTAGATTTGAACATTTTTATAGAAGAAGGGACACTCCACACCAAAAACTATTTTAAAGAGGTGGACTGCAATGGATATATTGACTTAACAAGTTGCCATCACACCCCATGGCTTACTAATGCACCAAAGAGCCAATTCATGAGACTAAGGAGGAACTGCACGCAAGATAGAGATTTTTTAACACAGACACAAGTTATAAAGAGTCAGTTCTTGGAAAAGGGGTATAACGAAGAAGGCTTACAATCAAGTATTGAGGAAATTCAAAGACTGAAAAGGAGTGATCTACTTTCCTACAATAAAAAGAAAACTCAAGATGTAGGAAAAAATAAATTCAAGACTCCTTTTGTTTGTAATTACTCAGCAAAAAACAAAAAAGTAAGACATGCCATTCACAAATATTGGCACCTTTTACAGGATGACCCTATTCTTAAGGAAATTTTACCACCCAAACCCCAAATAGTACATAGGGGATGTAGGAATATTAAACATATTTTAGTCAATAGTGTTTTAAAAGACCCTTCTAGTAAAAGTGATAATTTTCTTACAAAAAGCAAAGGTTTTTATGGATGTGGATCATGCCTAGCATGTAGGGAAACCAATAGCAAAAAAGAAATATTAAAAATACCAAAGAGATTAGTGATAAAGAATATGATATAAGAGATCAATTGACCTGTTATTCTAAAAACATTATCTACCTCCTAGTATGCCCCTGCAACAAAATGTATATAGGGAGGACAATAAGATGCTTACACATTAGGGTTTCTGAGCATATAAGGAATATCAAGAAAGGTATAGAAACCCACAGTGTCCCACAACATTTCAAACAGTACCACAACCAAAACCCACAGGGACTTTCATTTTGTGCATTAAAATTGATCAAAAGGAAGTGGAGAGGTGGAGATTTCTTACAACAAATTGGGAAGGAGGAGATGTCATTTATTTATAATTTTAACACTTTAGTTCCGTTTGGGTTAAATTTAGATTTTGAGCTTTGTCATTTTTTATAACCATCTCCCCTTTAAGATCTCCATCTCGAAATAAAGCTTTCCCTTTCCCTTATAATTATTACTCCAGGTAAATTTACACTAAATGGGTTCAACTCCCAAAATTGTATTAGTATTTTATATCTTATCCTTTTTATTAGTATTGTGGATGTCATTGTGAACTACTTTTAAACCAGCACCCTTATTTCTACTGTATGAATTGGGATTACATTTTAAAGGTTTTTGTAGTGTTCATAAGTATTTATTAATAATAGTAATCTCCTTTGCAAATCCTGTTTTGATACTCCCCTTTTTTTCCCTTTTCTCACTCGTTTTTTAATGAATTTCGAATCACGAGTTTTGTGGACTTATTAGATACAAAGACGCTCTGTGAATATCTATGCAAATGAACTAGAAGGAACGCAACACTTGCGTTCCACGAAGAACGAATAGGAGGACAAGTAGAAAATCATACTGGGTATCCGGTCACGTGTGCGTTCCACAAACCGATCACGTGTGTGTCCCACGAATAGAACTTCCGGGTTTACGGATGCCGGTATGGATACATCAACAAAACACACGTCCCACGTAACATCACGCCCGATCACACAGATGCCGACAATCAAGCAATCTACCTCCTATAAAAGCAGGAAAAGTGCCATTTGAAAACTTACACCAACTGAGGAAGCCAGCTCCTGGCGAAACGCGTTTTGGTTTTATAGACTATTTTATATATATTATTTTGATTCATTTGAATCTTTGTTTTTTATCTGTCAAGATTTATTTGAGTTTATTTTGTTCAATAAATTTCTTCCTGATTTATGGAAAATTGACCCATTCGCATCTTTATCTCCTATTTGGAAGTTGAAGAAAACAGGAGGATACAAGAAGAGGGCAGTGGATCCCCTTATAAGATCCCAAGGCGTTTAACACTAGAGCCAGGTGACCCTGTGGCTCTATATTTGTGAGTGTACATTTTATATGCACATTGTTCTCTATTTTTACATATATATTTGTCTGCACTATGATGTGGTTGTCTGTCGTTTACAGGCTATAATACAGTATTATCTATACACACCGTATCTACAGTTGTACAGGTATTTTAGTGCTCCACTTATTTTTGTATTTCTTTGTTTGTTATTTGTGAAGATTAAGGGAATCCTTCACTTAAGTGTAGAGCCTAATTTTACCTTTCTGGTGGAGTGTGCACTTGCTTTGTTTATAACAAGGCATTTGCCCTGAGGCTAACAAGGCATTTGCCTATGACATCACTACAGCTCCCGACATTACTCTGCGGTGCACGAAGGTGCTGAGCAGGAAGAGCTCAGAACCCTCGCTGCCTGCTTTGCGTGCCCGCCCGCCTGCCTTTATGCCCAACTGCCTGTCTCCACAACAACCCGGCCATCAGCCAGGCCAGCAGAACCACTGGACCACAAGGGAAAAATATCTACCCTGCTCTCCCAAAGATAGGGAGGCTTGGTGGATTTAACTTAAAATGAAAATAAATAAATAAATAACACTAATCTGTGAGTGTTGGGGAGACATGTGTATGTGTGTGTCTTTTACTGAATGTGTGTGTGTGTGTGTCTGTCTGTCTGTCAGTGAGTGTGTGTATGTCTGTCAGTGTGTGTGTCTGTCAGTGTGTGTATAGCTGTCAGTGTGTCTGTGAGTAAGTGAGTGTGTGTGTCTTTCAGTGAATGTGTGTGTGTGTGTATAGCTGTCAGTGTGTCTGTGC
Organism: Pelobates fuscus; assembly: GCF_036172605.1. Classification (NCBI taxonomy): domain Eukaryota; kingdom Metazoa; phylum Chordata; class Amphibia; order Anura; family Pelobatidae; genus Pelobates; species Pelobates fuscus. Next base: position 120,063,357 of record NC_086325.1, read on the forward strand.
GTGAGTGAATGTGTGTCTGTCAGACTGTGACAGTGTGTGTCTGTGAGTCAGTGTGTCTGTGAATAAGCGTGTGTCTGTGAATAAGTGAGTGTGTGCCTGTCAGTTAATGTGTGTATGTCTGTCAGTGTGTGTATCTGTCAGTGAGTGTTTCAGTCTGTGTGTCTGTGAGTGATTGTGTGTGTGTCTGTCACATTGTGTCAAATCAGTGAGTGTGTGTGTTTGTCAGTGTATCTGAGAGTGTGTGACTGTCAGTGAGTGGATGTGTCTGTGTGTGTGTGTCTGTCAGTCAAAGTGTGTGTTAGTCTTTAACAGGTAGAGGTGTGGTCTTGACAGGAAGGGGCTAGGCAAATTTGAATTAGGGGGTGCCCGAGCTCTGTCATGCCCAGGGCAACACAGACACAAAATACATGGGTTCATGATAAAATGTGTATGGAAACAGTATATTTCAATTTAACCCAAAGGGGATTACAGTTCTTTTCTTTTTCTTTATAGAACTATAGTGTGTTTTATTACTGTTTTTCTGGTGTTGACCTGGCATGTCTGGGTATATTTCTTTGATAGCATCTATTCCTAGGTAGTTTTGTTTATTTTTGAGCTTTCCTGGCCGTTGACATTTATGATTTACCCTGTAGAACAGTGTTTCCCAAACCAGTCCTCAAGACCCACCAACAGACCAGGTTTTGTCAGTATTTCCATTGGAATAAAACAGGGAAATTCATAAATCCTGGATTGTTGGTAGACCATGAGGACTGGTTTAGGAACCACTGTTCTAGCGGGATTACATTAGCCAGGCAGCCTTAAGATGGTTTTATTTCCTTCTTCATGTTAAGCTTTTGCCTACAATTTATAAAAAGAGTCTACTCCAAACCTAACAAAAGCATAACCCAGCTCTACTATGCTTACTTCTTCTGGACTTTGACTTTTCAGGTTTGAAATGTCTCTTTAGACCATGTGTATTCCCTGAGAATGAAAATAATGTAAATCTTCCAAGTGCTGTGTTGTGAAAAAATTTAATAATTATCTTTAGGATTTCTGGGCAAGTGGGAAAATATATGTGAACAAATCATGAAAGTGGCAGACTTTCAGGTCTTCACAGTCCCCATGAATAACCATGCAAAAAAAGAAAAAAAAAAAGGATTGGTATATTTTTAGATTTTGGCAAATATGAAACTAGGACAGGAGGGGGCATACAAGGATAGAGCCTCTTTGGGGCCACTAATCTAAATTAAAAACATTCATCTGCATGGCCTCACACCTTGAGTTCATTTAATCCTTCAATACATTCTTAACACCCAAAATGTAATTATCAAGCCTCTGCTAAACATGTGCTTTGTATAACACAACTCTCTCAGCAGCACAAAAGGAAGCAAAAAAGGAAATTGCCTATCTGATATTATGTGTGTTTTCCCATCTTTTCGTATCTTCTGCCCGCTCCCCATTCGGGAATGCTTCCACAAAGGGACTTAATTCGCCTCCCAAACGTGGACCACCCCGATACCCCATTTAGAATGTTGTCTTAGAACTTTCACACCTTGCAAGCATGTGCACATTATCACATGGAGGTCCAAAGCAAAATTGTTCTGGTGTCTAAAATTCTCAGAAGTAGCTGATTTTCTACACCCATGTACACAGTATAAACTATGTTGAATTTCACACTGATTTCTCCCATTAACTGTGTGGAATGGAGGAGGATGATTAATAATTAGTCATTTATCTTTGTCATATATAATTTCAGTGAAACTGAATCAAAAGACACAAAAATATGTTCAGGTTGGAGGCAAGAAAAGGATCAACATGTTTTAACAACTATAAAGAGAGAACTGCAGTATGTTGCTTAGTATGCTGATAAAAAAAGTAAGGAGAATGACAATATGGAACATGTTATCATTACAGTTTTGGAAAGAACAGTGAAGAGAGACAGAAATATACAAATACCAAAGGGAGAACACTGAAAACACATCTGTCTATTCTCTAGAAGAAATCTGTCCATACGGATGGAAAAACCAGGGCAGCTGGAAATGACCTTTTTAAAGATAAAATTTAAGACCAATAACAACTGGCTAGATAGATGCCAAAGAAATAGCAAGATTCCAGTTCTTGCATCCCACTCCCAATCTGCAGGCATCTATAATTACATTTTGAAGTTAGAAAACATAAATAAATTGTTGACAGGTTCTGCAATCGGAGCAAAAAAACGTGCAGGAAGTTTACTGCGTGTTTACATTGTTGACTGTAGACTGAATTGGACCCTGCTTAACTCTGCAGAATTTCTCATCAAAGACTAATACTATTTTGCATCTCAGTTTATGCTTGGATTTAGGAAACCATCTGCCAGAAGAAAATGCTTGTAACAAAATGCAGAAATGAATAAGCAGAGATGTGGTTCTTCTCTAAGCATATAAAATGGGGCTAATAGTTAAGCAGTTAAATATCACACACAAAAACAAATTAAACATTATTCACTTTAATGAAAATTATTGGTAGTTCAAAGTGTAATTAAAGTGAATTTCAAATGTAAGACAAAAATAGCCATACTGAAAGCAAAATTAACTTGATTTTTTTCTGATTTATCTACATTGGTCTAAATTTTTAAATTCACTTTGAACTTACTTTGAATTCGCAGCAATTCTCACTACTTTTAAGATTTGGCTGTTGGATTGCTGTGATTAGTTGGCTTACTATCGAACCAGAGTGCTCTTACTGATATTATACAGCGTGGGATAGCCTTTATAAGAGCTTTACCCACTATGAGAGCTCAGTCTGCCCCTAGTAACTTGTGGTCCTCCCCTCCTGAATTAATATTTAATAGGGACCCCACACACCACCAGTGGATGGAGACCGTGAGGGATCTGCATGGCTGGTGGTGGCAAAGGCAAGTGTTAAACTTCACATTTTTATTTATTTAACTTTTTTAATTAGGTGGATGACTAGCAAGTGCTGGCAAGCCACCACATAATTAAACCTCACATTGCCAAGGTTTTTTTTAAACTATTTTTCCAGCTGACTCCCTCCACTGAAGGTTGGCAAAGAGTACCTAACATTATTATTCACTTGCATAAAAACTAGTGAACGATAATTTGCTAATGTGCATCCTACTGGATGAATTCAATCCATAATCAGTTTATAATCAGTGCTTTGTGAATCTTCAGAATCCTATATTTCCTTTGTATACTATTTGCATGCAAAAGGCTGACCAACATTTTACTTTAGTGATTATGACAATTGCCATTGCATTCAGGATTCAGAAAGGGTGTTCATGGACTGCTCGAGAGGTAGGTAAGCCACAGGGAAGTGTATGTGTTACCTTGTTGTGAATTTTAGCAATGGTGTCATTTCAACAGCCACAGCTTTACTATCATGTTTCAAATGAGATCAAAATAAGCCTGGAAATTGCAAACCTGTTAATTTCAACTGGTTGCAAATTTTATTAAAGGAACACTCTCTAAGCAACATAAGCACTTCGGCTCAACCCTTATTGTTAGTAGTTAACTGTATTTAGAATGGTTAATTATTTACCTGGGCTCAATTGGGTTATGCTCGCCACCTTCACTACAGCTACAGCAGAACCAGAAGTTCTGCACAGGTGGGTTTAGCTAAGTGGTATCAGCTGATGCTCCCTGCCAGAGAGCTAGTCCTGCACCGCAGGGCTCCTAGGCTTTGACCCCTGCTGTCCTTGGGGACCCGGTCCTAAACACCGGTAGGCGGCATAGTACGTCCCTGCCGTCCTATGCACTTACCTGCTCGCCGGCGTGGGATCGCAAACACTGGTCAAAATTTGCGTTAAAATTCATTTTTTGCCATTTTCACACACAAACAAATATGAACGTTAACTTTGGCCAGTGTTTGTGACTAAGTGGCTACTAAAAAGACTGGACATACACTATTTAGGTTGTCTACTATTGCAAATGGTATGCCATCATGGGGGTAATTCTCATTCAGGGGCTACCATTTGGTCTGAAAGGCAACATAACCAGTCTGGCAAATTTCAATGTGTATAAACTGAAAAATTTAACTTGCTATATTTGACCCTGTAACTTTCCAAAACACCATGAAACCTGTACATTTGGAGTGCTGTTTTACTTGAGAGACATCGCTGAATACAAATATGTGTATTTTATTGCAGTAACAGCTAACAGTATAATTACATTCACAGTTAAAATGCCATGCAGAACTAAAAAAAGAAAAAAGAAAAAAATCTTAATTTCTCAATTTTTTTAAATATTTCATTCATATTAAATTATGTTTCATATACACATATTTGATATGACATAAACATCCTATTTATTCTGAACAAAATGATATATAATAACTGTGGGTGCATTTAATAGGAAATAGGTGAATTCTGGTTGAACAGGCATATAGCGCAAATTCAAAGTTTTGTTTACGTTTTGTTTTGATTACAACTTGTACAACTGCCTCAGTCCTTAAGGGGTTAATGAATAATAGTTGAGAATGCATGGTTAGCCAGACGTGAAGTTAAATATAGGTTAGAGTGTTGCAGTGGGTATGATCTAGTTGGATGTTGCAAAGACAGATAATATACAGATGTATAGATGTACAGTTGTACAAAATGATACTATGTGATTACGTAAATGATTTGATAGTATTATAACAGGTATATTCTGTATTTCTAATAACTTTATTCCTAAATTAACAATACAGTTCTATAATGTCTAGGCAGATTTCTAATAACTTTTGAAACTATAGTTTAAAGGGACACTATAGTCACCAAAACAACTTTAGCTTAAAGGACCACTCCACACCCAAAAGCACTTACTTTTTCTGAAGTGCTTTATGAGTGAGGAGTATCCTAGTTTAACCCCACTTTATAAAAGTGTCGATTTCTATGAGAAATCTAATCTGCACTTTTTAAAATTAACTATGGAACAACCCCCTGACTATCACTCACACAGCCATGGAGGTTGGCAGCCTCCTTCCGTTAGGTCCCCTGATGTAACTGAAGTGACAAGCAAGCTCTACTTGAGTGTGCCTGCTTCCTCCCTCAAAGACCTCAGACCAGCTCCTCAGCTCCTCAGCTCCACAGACCTCAGTGCAGACATGCGAGCATGAGCATACATGCGTACATGCAAGTTGCATGTGCACATGTACAATAATTCAGAAACTTCTCAAGGGGAAGGCTTGCTACTGATGCAGTTCATAAGAACTGTAGCCTTTGGAAGGTATTTTAAAATATATATCCCAATGAATACATGCATTAAAAATGCATACATGTATTCATTGGGGATATATCTACTACACAGTGATTTTCTTGTGTTTGCCCATTTGGACAGTGGAGTGTTCCTTTAATGAAGCAGTTTTGGTGTATAGCTCATGCCCCTGCAATCTCACGGCTCAAGATATTTATGGCTTAAATCACTTTGTTTATGAACATGACTTACACAGCCGTCCTAAACACTTCCTTTAAATAGTCGTCTAATATTTACACTTCCTTTATTCTCTTTAATTTCATATACCTTATCTCCTGCTCTATTGGTAGCTAGCTAGAATTTGCAGGAACCACCTGTATGTAATTAAAGCTCAATTTACAGAACAGGAGATAAAAAAAAACGTTTAACCCCTTAACGACCTAGGACGGTTCAGGACCGTCATCAGCATTTTTGCATTGCCGACCGGTGACGGTCCTGAACCATCCTAACGGTCATATGTACTTACCCGATTGCCGTTGTTTCCCCGGCAGCGATGGGCGGTGCTCTCGGTGTGGGGAGACTGACTGCAGCCCAGACAGTCTCCCAATGGCGGATTAGGACCCCGGGGCCATGTGATCGCTCAACAGAGCGATCACATGGTCACAATAAGTGTCCTAGTGTCTGCCTGCAGTGGGACTGTCTGTGCTGACAGGCAGTCTCCCTTCATGTGTAAAATAAAAAAATAAATAAAGGTTAATGTTAATAAAGAAAAATAATTATATATTTGTATATATAAGATGATATATAGACATATATTATATATATAATATATGTCTATATATCATATATATAATGTCATACTAAGTGTATTTTTATATTAATATGTACATATATTAATATAAAATACAATTATAATTAAATTACACACGTATATATATCATATATATAAAAACTATGTATATTGTATATATATATTATTACAAAATACAAATGATAAGTAAATTAAATTAAATAAAAATTTTTTAATAACAAATTTAAAAAAAATTACATCTATATGAAATTTTATTCGAACTGTATTTTGATATTAAAATATATATATTTATATCAAAATACACTTAGATTGAAATTGTATATATATCTATGTATATATAAATAAAAATAATATGAAATATACATGTCCATATGCAAAATTACATAAATAATTATATAAATATACACGTAGACTTCAAATATATAAATATGCATATATATTTAAATTCTACGTGCGTATTTATGTAATATTTTTACATAATTAAGTAATTTTATTAATTGCAATTTGAGGGACCTGCCTGCCAACCCAGGCCAAAAGTCTAGAGAATTTAATTTGCAAGCACTGTATTTTAGCCTGTAACTTTCCATGACACCCTAAAACCTGTACATGGGGAGTACCGTTTTACTTGGGAGACTTCGCTGAACACAAATATTAGTGATATTGTCAGTGAAAGTGACTTTTTTTGCATTTTTCACACACAGACAGCACTTTTACTGATGATATAATTGTTGTGATATGTTTTCCTGTTTTAAAATACTAATATTTATATTCAGCAAAGTCCCCTGAGTATAACAGTACCCCCATGTACAGATTTTATAGCGTTTTTGAAAGTTACAGGGTCAAATAAATGGGTCAAATATTTTTACATTGAAAATGGCCAGGTTGGTTACGTTGCCTTTGAGAGCGTATGGTACAGTGACGGATCCAGAACCTGATCTCGGGAGGGGCACTTGTAGATTATTTAAAGAAATAATCCAGGCACAATAACCACTACAGGAACAATAAATGGACTTAAAACAAATAAAAGCAAGAAACAGTCCGAAAAAGTTCAATATCCAACGCGTTTCGTCCGTGGTAAATGGAGGACTTCTTCAGGGATATGAGTAGATTCGAATGTGTAAGAACTTTTATATCCAATTCCATCTTCCTTAATGCCGTTCACCGGCAGCGTGTGTTCCACACTGGAACGCAAAATTGTACTTCCTATGACGTCCATCCGTCTGAATTGCGCATGCGTGATCGAGGAAAGAGTTCTAAACGTATGTAAAGAACCGGCGCCTAAATGCGCATGCGTGGAAATCTAAATGGTAGAGAAAAGTGCATATACAACAGGCGAAATGTCGCCAAAGAGATTAATGAAGAATAAAAACAAACAGAAAACGGCAAATTATCGCCGCGAAATCAAATTATATAAAATAAAACTATATAATAATGGCAGAATAGAATACATAAATTTAGATAAGCAAATGGACAAACATATAGGGTATAGAAATTCCACTACCCAAAATGAATGTCACAATGCCAATCGCTATATTGGTGTATATATCAGATGAAATACTCCTAAAATAACATTGTTCAAAATACAGAATGACTCAGTCAAGATAAATAACCATACAAATGACAATCATATTCTTGAAATCATTATATGGATATATTGTAGTATAAAACAGGATTGACCAGCCAATATTAACAATAACCACAATCCCAGGGTACATTAATAATGACCCAAAAAGGCCATGGATACAAATTAAAAATAAATAATAATACTAAGGAAACAATACATAAAAAGTGAAAAACATAAGATGAGAGAAAAAAGAGGAATACCTTAAATAATAAATCGATAATAACTGTATCTAATTAAATCAAACCTGACAAGTCTATTTCAGCGTTGAGACCATAATGTAATGTTTTAAGGGTGTAAATCCAGAACGCTTCCTGGCGTATTAATTCTTGGAGTTTGTCTCCTCCTCTACATCCTAATGTAATGTGTTCTATACCAAACACTTGTAATTGTTCCCACTGAAAAAGGGGACAGGTGCTGCAATGTTTTGACACGCTATGATCCAATTTACTTTTTTTGATATTATTAAAGTGCTCCAAAAGTCTAATATGGAGTTTTCTAGTGGTGCGGCCTACATATTGGGCTCCACACCCACATTGAAGTAAATAAATGACAAAAGTGGTGGAACATTGAATATGTTTCTTAATTACATAAGTTTTCTTAGTTTGAGTACTCATAAAGCTGGTTATTTTCCTTTTTTGGTATTTACATGTGGAACAGTGGCCACAACAGTAAAAGCCCTTTAAAGGTTGGAGAAAAGAACTACTGGGGGTGGGTACAGAATGTATAGGAATAAGACTGGGGGCCAGTTTATTTTTAAGATTAGATGCTCGTTTATAGATAATCTTGGGTCTATTTGGAATGATCTCCTTAAGTACACTGTCTCTCTGCAAGATATACCAATACTTGTTTAAAATTTTTTGAATCTTTTTGGCATGAGGATTATACTGGGTTATAAAAGCGAATTGAAAATCGCTCTTCTGAGATCCTGAACCATTGTCAAATCGCTTTTTGTTTTTATTTTTATTTATCAAAAATTGTGTTCTATCAGTGTCCAATATATTTTGTATATCCGAATCAATTTGAACTTGATTATAACCTTTCTCCAAATATCGTACCTTAATTAGCTGAGCTTGTTGTAAAAAAGTTATATCGTATGAACAATTTCGTCTAAGACGAATTAATTGGCTTCTTGGTATATTTGAAAGCCAAGGAAGGTGATGAGCACTAGACAGATCTATAGCAGTATTACAATCTGTTGGTTTAAAGAATGTTTTCGTTTTAAGTTGATTGTTTTCTATATAAATGGAAAGATCCAAGAAATCTAGTGAGGTTGGACTGGTATTGTGGGTAAATTTGAGATTATAATTATTAGAATTGACAAATTCAAAAAATATTTCCAGACTTGCAGCAGAACCCTCCCATACCAACAACACATCATCTATGTAGCGTCGCCATAGGACCAAACTGCCCCCAGAATGGGCACCCAGCCGAATATGACGTTGTTCCCAATGGGAAACGTATATATTGGCGAAACTGGGGGCAAATTTGGTACCCATGGCGACGCCACACTTCTGCAAAAAATATTGGCCACTAAACCAAAAAAAATTCTTGGTTAATACGAATGTGATACATTGCATCAGAAATTCAATTTGAGTCAATGGAAGAAATTTATGATGTTCAAGTGTGTCCTGTATAGCGGAAGTGCCTTTCTCATGTGGAATATTCGAATAAAGGGCAGTAATGTCGGCCGTAGCCAGGATATATGTAGACTTCCATGGCATATTGTTGATATCTTGCAGAATGTGCCTGGTGTCCCCAATATAAGAATCACTCAATGAGACATAAGGTTGGAGAAAAAAGTCAATATACTCGGACAAATTGCATGACAAAGAGGAAATACCACTCACTATAGGGCGTCCGGGAGGTTTTTGGAGATTTTTATGAATCTTGGGCAAAAAATAAAAGGTAGCAGTTTTGCATTGAGGGTTAAAAATAAAATCATACTCCTTTTTATTTAAAATCCCTTTTTCTAAGCCCAGATCAAGAAGTTCCTTCAAAACTTGCAAAAACATGGGAGTGGGATTACATGATAGAATCTCATATGTATTTTGATCATAAAGAATATTATAAGCCTCCTCCATGTAATAGGATCTGTCCATAATGACTGTACCTCCCCCTTTGTCCGCCTCTTTAATTACTATATTAGGATTCTCAATAAGAGTCTTTAAAGCTGATCTTTCTTTTTTGTTTAAATTGGAATGGTATTTATCATTCTATCATGTAATCCCACTCCCATGTTTTTGCAAGTTTTGAAGGAACTTCTTGATCTGGAACCACTTTCAATTTAGCAGTTCTATTGCTTGCGGTTAGTGGGTATACTACTGTTTTGTCACAATAACCACTACAGCTCAGTGTAGTAGTTATGGCGCTAGTAGTGCCAGGATCCCATCCAAGAGTAAGTAGTCAAACCGTTTAAGAACAGTTTGACAACTTACCTAGGGTCTGCTGGGATATTGGGCATAGGAGCAGTGGTATGTGTGAAGTGTGTGTGTGAAAGGTGCAGTGTGTGTGTGTGAGTGGTGAAGTGCGAGTGCGTGAGGGCGGCAGTGTATGTCAGGGTTGCAGTGTGTGTGTTAGGGGGCAGTGTATGTGTGGGGCAGTGTGTGTGTGAGAGAGCTGCAGTGTGTGTGTGTGTGTGTGTGAGGGTGGCAGTGTGTGTGAGAGTTGCAGTGTGTGTGTGTTTGGGGCGGTGTGTGTATGGGGGGCAGTGTGTGTAGTGTGTGTATGGGGGCAGTGTTTGTGGGGCAGTGTGTGCAGTGTGTGTATGGGGGCAGTGTGTGTAGTGTGTGTGTGGGGGCAGTGTTTGTAGTGTGTGTATGGGGGCAGTGTTTGTAGTGTGTATTTGGGGGCAGTGTTTGTAGTGTGTATTTGGGGGGCAGTGTTTCTGGGGCAGTGTGTGGTAGTGCGTGTATGGGGGGTAAGGAAGGTAGGGAGGCTTTTTTTTTTAATTTAATTAAAATTAATAGATGTATGTCCCCCCCCCCCTTCTTACCTTTATTGATGGAGGGGGGACATATTTTGTTCCCTGGTGGTCTAGTGGGATTCCCTGGTGGTCAAGTGGTGGTGAGGTGAACTCTAGCCCTGGCTAGAGTTCACTCTCGCGAGATTTGGAGCGTTGCCGTGGTTACCGCGGCAATGCTCCAAATCTCGCGAGAGGAGGACCCGGAGGAGCTGCAAGTAAGAGCTCCCGGGTCCTCTCTCATTCCCTCCCCTGCCGGCTGTCAGCAATGTGCCTGCGGACCGGGGAGGGAGATCAGAGATCTCCCTCCCCGGTCCGCAGACACATTGCAGGGCTGGCACTTGGACACTGCCAGCCCTGCATTAGCCAGCAGAGGGGAATCTCGGGGGGGGGGGCAATTGCCCCGCTGCCCCCCCCCCCCGGATCCGCCACTGTATGGTAGCCCAGGAATGAGAATTACCCACATGATGGCATACCATTTGCAAAAGAAGACAACCCAAGGTATTGCAAATGGGGTATGTCCAGTCTTTTTTAGTAGCCACTTAGTCACAAATACTGGCCAAAATTAGTGTTCAATTTAGTTTTTTACTTTTTTCACACACAAACAAATATGAACGCTAACTTTGGCCAGTGTTTGCAACTAGGTGGCTACTAAAAAAGACTGGACATACCCCATATTGAATACCCTGGGTTGTCTACTTTAAAAAAAATATGTACTTGTGGGGTGGTATTCAGAGATTTATGAAAGATAGTAGTGTTACAATGTCACTATTGATAAATTTGAAAAAATGTATGTTTTGAAACTGCAATATCCTACTTGTACCTATAGCCCTATAACTTGCAAAAAAAAAGCAAAAAAGCATGTAAACACTGGGTATTTTAAAACTCAGGACAAAATTTTAAATCTATTTAGCAGATTTTTTATTCGCTTTTGTAGATGAGTAAAAGATTTTTCAAGTAAAAGTAAAAAAACATGTATTTTTTTCACTTTTTCATCATATTTTTTAATTTTTTAAAATTAAATTATATGATATTATATAAATAATGGTATGTAAAGAAAGCCTTTTTTGTCCTGAACCCCCCCCCCCCCCCATTCCCCCCCCCCCCCCAATATATAATTTGTATAGGAACAGTAAATGAGAGAGTGGAAAATTACAGCTAAACACAAACACCACAAAAGTGTAAAAAGAGGCCTGGTCGCAAATGTACATCGCAAAAACAGTCTAGTCCTTAAGGGGTTAAAGTAAGTTACTTCTATTTGTAAATAAAACCTTTTTGTTTTCATGCAGACTATGTCAGTCACAGCCATGGCTAGCCAGGGTGTGGCTCTGGTTGCATAAACATTAACAAAAGTAATTTAATTCCTAAGCTGCAGAGAATAGAGCAGTGATACTTTAAAGGCATGATCTATACACCAAAGCTGTTATATTAAGCTAAAGTTTTTTTGGGTGACTATAGTGTCCCTTTAATATTTAGGGTTGACTACTTTGCAGAATTTGATTTAGTAGATCATATGTGTGAAAAATCCGAACTATCTTATAATGGATATGTCACTTGCTAAATATGTAAAGACCCCTGAAAGTGAAATCTCCACTTAGGGTCCTGTAACCTTAGGGCACACTGAAAGGCAGGCATACTTACTTAAAGCTGTCCATCCATGATATTGATGCTTTATGAAAATCAGGTATCAAATCGTGTGTGAATCTTGTGTTCCAGAATAGAAATAAATAGTAATAGCTAAAAGTTCGACAATGCATTACTTTGACAGCCTCACAGAAGAGGATATTAGAAAGTGCAAATTGAGCAGCTAGGACGTGAGTGGGTGAGAGTGAAGTGTCATCTCACTAGCGCTGGTACTACTGAGGGAAGACACAGAATAAGGTACTAGGGCAGGTAGCAGTCTACTGGTGCTGTATCTGATTCTTCACCACCAACCATCGTTGGTACCTCCTCCCTTACTAACACCTTCATGTTGAGTAGAGGGGTTGTGGGGACTAATGTCATTAGAAATGAGAAATCCATTGTCTAGCTTCCCACCACTCCAGCATTGAATCCACACTGGGTCATGCGGATTGGACAATAATAACAGCTAGTGACTGTTCTTACTCCATTTATGGACATGACAGACAATATGAGCCATAGCAATCCCAGTTTGTTATAGAAACATAGAATGTGACGGCAGATAAGAACTATTTGGCCCATCTAGTCTGACCAATTTTCTAAATACTTTCATTAGACCCTGGCCTTATCTTATAGCTAGGATAGACTTATGCTTATCCAACGTGTGCTTAAACTCCTTCACTGTGTTAACCTCTACCACTTCCGCTGGAAGGCTATTCCATGCATCCACTACCCTCTCAGTAAAGTAATAAGCGAATTATAGGCAATTCCCTTATTAACACATCTCATTAACATGATTCATGCCTTCCTGGAAAACAGGGAAGTTTTTCCTGCTGACACCCTCCACACCGATGTAGCCGCAGTAATCATGAACTGAAAGATTATAAGCTAAAAGAGTCCTCAATAAGAAAAAGAAATATCTTTCTGCTGAACCAAATTTTTTTGCCCTGTACAAGTCTAATAGGCATCTCTGGTAAAGATTTGCAAGAAACTCTACAGATAGCAGAATATATCATATGTCATCCCAGTACCTGCACACTCAGGCTATCAATTAAAAAAATAAAGCAGGTGGGACAAAGTGTCACCACATTCCCAAGAGTGGTGCTCTAATTAAATAATTTGTGGCTAGCATGTGGGGGCTATAGTTAAATTAAACAATCTTCTCCCCCTGGCCGCAACACCTGGTTAGCACGTGAAGAATCTATTTAATTATGTCACCGCAGCCTTCACCCTGGGGTGGGGGACAGAATATTAACGCTTATTCTTACATTACCCCTACCCAAATGACCTGGCTTGGAAGGATAGCATCTATTGAAATGTCTGACTAGAATAGGAGCATGAATATAGTTACAATCTGTCCAAAATCTCTCATTGGGACCATTATCTTTTCAATGGACAAGATACTGTGCCTGCCTCTAGAAAAACAATGGTCCAGAATTTGCTGTATCTCAAATTGCTCATGGTCATCTAACTGCACTGGAGAAGGAATATGAGTAAAATAAGGTGATTTATTACAAACTAGAAGTTTTCAATGAGATATGTAAAGTATTTTGATGTGGAAATTAAAGGGTAGGTCAAAAGAGTAGTCTACTTGGTTTACCCTAAAGATTATCTTGTGATGCTCAATGTTTCTGGGAGCCAATTTTGGAGAGTCAACACAGATTATTAGGGTCTAAATGGACAGTCAGACCCGATTTCTAACCTCATAGGTAGATGTAGCACTGTGCATGGACCGATACATGAGGTTCTTGATCCATGCCATTGCCAATAGAGCCTGAAATTCAGCCAGGTGGTTGTCCAAGGTCGGGAAACCAGATACAGAACCTCCAATATTAAGAACTATGGGAGGAAATCCATAGTTTACCCTGAATGTACAATGACCAGAAGAATTGCGATTAACACTGTGATTGGCAAAATCAGACCAGGGTAGACAGTCAGACTAGTTGTCCTGAGTGCCAGATACAAAACAGAAGAGATACTGCTCTAGATACTGATTCAATCTTTTTGCTGCACCATTTGAAGAAGGTAGGAAAACCACAATGAGAACTGATTGCCCACCTCCTCACAAAATGTCCTCAAGAACCAAGAAATAAATGGCCTCCTATGGCCAGAGACTATTTCCTTGTGAAACCTGATGACATGATTTATTGAGAGAACACCATGGCCAGTTCTGCAGCAGAGGGTAGCCATTTTGAAAAACATGTCATCGGCCATTAGTACAGCAATAAATCCTTCAGAGGGAGACCGGTCCACAAAATAATACCACGGACAAATCAAGTATTCATATTTAATTCAGAAAGATGTGAAATCAAACATCCAGTACAGAATAAAAAATACAACATAATGCATGAACATATAAGTGGATATGGTTTACTACTTCACCATGTAAATAATGCAAAACCTCAGTTACAGTGATAATTTGTGTCAAATAAAAAATGCACTGCAGCTAATAGGTTAAGTTTCAGATATGCTTCTCTTTCCCCCTGAGAGGCAATACAATTAAACATTGCATTAAAAGACATGAATATCAGAAAATAATTGCTTAGTAAATCTGTTAATTTGTACCAGTTACAATCTGCAGCAATCATTTAGGGAATGGCTGTTTGCCTAAAAATATAATTGAAGCCTAAATAGGTCCATCAGGTTGCTATGGAGAATTTCACTAAGCACAAAACTTGTATGGACTTGAAACAAGAAGGAAAATTAGAACGTTATGTTTGCCTGTATAACTTAATGTTGTCTGTTATTTTATCTGCCCACAAGCAGCCATAATTCACATATCAATTCTACAATTGTATGTATGATAATCATCTACATCCTTTTTACCATGTTATCATCGTGTTAACACCTTAACCCCTTAAGGACACATGACATGTGTGACATGTCATGATTCCCTTTTATTCCAGAAGTTTGGTCCTTAAGGGGTTAATCCTAGATCAACCCTATTTTCTTATATTTCAGCAGGGAATGTTGTAGATCCTGGCTGAATGTTGGTAATAAACAAAAAAAAAAGTCCTCAGTACTCAGCAATTAATACAGGTGATTTATTCACCCAACAAATTAAAAGGGCAACCTTTCGACATGTATGTGACTTTAATTTGATGGCTGAATAAGCACCCTGAGTTTATTGTTGAGTGCTTAGGACAGGGCCGTCTTATGGCTATGTGTGTGTGTGTGTTTGTATGTGACTGCGTGTGTGTCAGTGTGTGTATATCTGGCTGCATGTTTGTCAGTGTGTATTTGCCTTTGTGTATACAGTGGGACCTCGGTTTACGAATGTAATGCATTTTCTGGGACGTTTCTTATTGCGAAACATTTGTAAACCGAAATGCGGTTTCCCATAGGAATGCATTAAAAACCAATTAATCCGTTCTGGAGGTCAGAAAAAAAGTCAAAATTAGCTGGCATGGAAACCAACCCACAATGCAGAACACACAGTAAAAGGCATGCAAATGACGAAGCTCAGCTCCCTACCTTTCCGCAGCTTGAGAAATGCACCAAAAAGTCCCAAAACAATTGAAAACTATTTCCAGAATGGCTCCAAAACTCAATGCAAAAGCCGCACCAACACCTACACACTCGATGCGACATGCTACCCACAGGCTCCAGCATGCAGGGGCGGTGCTATGAACACCCCAGGTGAAATGCATCCTGGGGAAACTTGCTTTGTATTGCGAAAAAAAATTGTAAACCGAGGAATTATTTTCAATGGATTTTCATTTATAAACCGAAAATTATGTTAACCGAGGCGTTTGTAAACCGAGGTCCCACTTTATATAGCTGTGCGTTTATATCTGACTGTGTGTATCTGGCTGCATGTGTGTGTATCTGGCTGTGTGTGTGTGTGTGTGTATCTGGCTGTATGTGCCTCTTTGTATCTGTGGGTCTGTGTATGTGTATCTGCGTGAATGTATACCTGTGTCTGTGGACTTAAGTGTCAGTGTGTATGTGTACATATATATACAGTTGCAAGAAAAAGTATGCGAACCCTTTGGAATGATATGGATTTCTGCACAAATTGGTCATAAAATGTGATCGGATCATCATCTAAGTTACAACAATAGACAATCACAGTCTGCTTAAACTAATAACACACAAAGAATGAAATGTTGCCATGTTTTTATTGAACACATCATGTAAACATTCACAGTGCAGGTGGAAAAAGTATGTGAACCCTTAGATTTAATAACTGGTTGAACCTCCTTTGGCAGCAATAACTTCTTCAAACGTTTCCTGTTGTTGCAGATCAGACATGCACAACAGTCAGGAGTAATTCTTGACCATTCCTCTTTACAGAACTGTTTCAGTTCAGCAATATTCTTGGGATGTCTGGTGTGACTCGCTTTCTTGAGGTCATGCCACAGCATCTCAATCGGGTTGAGGTCAGGACACCGGGCCACTTCAGAATTTTCGTATTTTCTTCTGTTTAAGCCATTCTGTTGTTGATTTACTTCTATGCTTTGGGTCATTGTCCTGTTGCAACACCCATCTTCTGTTGAGCTTCAGCTGGTAGACAGATGGCTTTAAGTTCTCCTTCAAAATGTCTTGATAAAATTGGGAATTCATTTTTCCTTCGATTATAGCAATCTGTCCAGGCCCTGACGCAGCAAAGCAGCCCCAAACCATGATGCCCCCACCACCATACTTCACAGTTGGGATGAGGTTTTGATGTTGGTGTGCTGTGCCTCTTTTTTACCACACATAGTGTTGTGTGTTTCTTCAAAAAAACTCAACTTTAGTTTCATCTGTCCACAGAATATTTTGCCAGTACTGCTGTGGAACATCCAGGTGCTCTTGTGCAAACTGTAAACGTGCAGCAATGTTTTGTTTGGACAGCAGTGGCTTCCTCTGTGGTATCCTCCCATGATATCCATTCTTGTTTAGTGTTTTACTTATTGTAGATTCGCTAACAGGGATGTTAGCATTTGCCAGTGACTTCTGTAAGTCTTCAGCTGACACTCTAGGATTCTTCTTCACCTCATTGAGCAGTCTGCGCTGTGCTCTTGCAGTCATCTTTACAGGACGACCACTCCTAGGGAGAGTAGCAGCAGTGTTGAACTTTCTCCATTTATAGATAATAAACATCAAGGCTTTTGGAGATACTTTTATCACCCTTTCCAGCTTTATGCAAGTCAACAATTCTTAATCGTAGGTCTTCTGAAAGCTCTTTTGTGCGAGGCATCATTCACATCAGGCAATGCTTCTTGTGAAAAGCAAACCCAGAACTGGTGTGTGTTTTTTTATAGGGCAGGGCAGCTGTAACCAACACCTCCAATCTCATCTCATTGATTGGACTCCAGTTGGCTGACGTCTCACTCCAATTAGCTCTTGGAGATGTCATTAGTCTAGGGGTTCACATACTTTTTCCACCTGCACTGTGAATGTTTACATGGTGTGTTCAATAAAAACAGGCAACATTTCATTCTTTATGTGTTATTAGTTTAAGCAGACTGTGATTGTCTATTGTTGTGACTTAGATGATGATCAGATCACATTTTATGACCAATTTGTGCAGAAATCCATATCATTCCAAAGGG
This sequence comes from Pelobates fuscus, assembly GCF_036172605.1. Classification (NCBI taxonomy): domain Eukaryota; kingdom Metazoa; phylum Chordata; class Amphibia; order Anura; family Pelobatidae; genus Pelobates; species Pelobates fuscus. The sequence continues at coordinate 120,081,055 of NC_086325.1, forward strand.
TTCACATACTTTTTCTTGCAAGTGTATATATATATATAGTGTGTGGATCAGGATGTGTCCAGGTATGTTAATGTATTTGTGTGTTAATGTATACATATATCTGTGTTAGTATGTATGTGCATACATCCCAGCAATCAAACACACCGCTGCAAAAACAAACATTACATACAAACACACCCCTACATTTTTTAAAATTGTATACAAACATCCCTTCACTCAAACACCAATACTACACACAAATGTACATCTACAAGGCTCACTATATCTTTAAGAGATGGATAAGGGCTGCAGATTATCACACAAGATTTTCCCAACCCTGTGACAACACAAATGGAACAAAGAAAGAAGAAAGTTAATCTGCGCCTCTGGTTAGTGAAACCACATCTAATATATACATACATAAATTAAACAGGATCTTGTTAGTAGATGGGTCTACCAAAAAAGAAAAAAAAATAGATAACAAACAATTTAAGTGCAGTATGTTTTTTAAAATTATGAGGTGATATATTGTGACGAAGGCACACTCACACTTTCAAGAGCTTTTTAGAGCTCTGCTGTAGAAGGCGTGGACGGAACAATCCCCGTCTATGGATATAAATGTATATATTAGTGTTTATATACTGGTAGTTTATCATCTCATTCTGATTTCTACTCTGTACTAGTATGTTCACCATATTATATGCCTCTGGTGTTGGGATTGTACATACTTTACACTTTCTCTGAATTTATTTTGCTTGTTTTTTTTATAAACTTCAATCCTCACCTCACATGGTTAATTATTCCTAATGACGTTGTCTGAATCTTCCACATCACTCTTGACATCACCATCTTAAACTTTCACACTACTCACCCTCCAATCACAAACTAGGAGTTACATATATAATGATTTTCATTGCAATTAATACTTGTCTTGATAATCCTTTGACTGCTGAATAAAAGCACTTATTACTTTACATTATTAAGACTCTCCAGAGTGCTCTCTTCTTGGAAGATATATTGGGCTAAAGATTGCACTGGAGCAACAAAAAGACCGGGAACGTCGAGTGCTGGCATCGCTGAACTATATATATATACATATATATATATATATTTTTTTTTCTTTTATTATTATTATTATTTATTTTGTATTTTTTTATTTTTAAAATTTTTATATATCAATATTTTTATTGGCTATTAAAGTGTTAATCTGAAGTTGTTTTGTGCTTAGCGTGTCCCTTAAAACTACCTAGAAATAAGTTATAACATTTCTACTTGAAAAGGACACAAAACAATAACAAGCATTGGTTTAGTACTTCGTTTTTTAAATCACTTACATAACTCTAAATCAGCCCATTTTTGCCTCTGCCTTTTAACTATACATAGAACAGGTCAGTGTTTATACAGTATGACCTTGAAAAATTCCGCCAGCTACATTCTTACGCGTGTAAAAAGTGAAGGTAGTTTTATGGTTGAAATATACAATTACACTCTAGTCTTCACAACTGTTTACTCTCTGAATTCTTTGAAAATGTTTACAGATTTTGATTAGCAGTTGTTTGAAATGATGAAATAAAAAAATACAGAAGTTAAAGGCTTTTGTAGATGTATTCTGCGTATGCATATTATCTAGTCTTCATACACACAGACTGTAAATAAGTAACTGTGCTTAGCAGGCTTGTGTCAGAATGTGCCTGCATAATACTCTCACAAATGTCTGTGATACATACCTTTACAGACACACATTCTTCACGATGAGGCTCTCCAGTTATTTTCCACTCCTGGGACATATCATCAAATAAATTAATTATAATTCGTATTCTAAAAATGGTTAACAACATCTATTCTAAAATAAACATCGACCAATCACCAATGAACAAATACAAACAAATGATAAATAATTATAGGACTTATAATTATGCTTTGAAGCTTGAGGATTCAATTACACAGTCCAGAAAATAATCTAATTGATGTTCTATAGTAGACCCGTAAGATCTTTCTAAGATGGCGCTAACTCTTGATAGTCTCTGTTTGTGGATACTTTCTGCTTTACGTACAAATTGGAAGAAGGCTGAAGAACATAATAAAGTTCACATAGTTCTAGACAGAATCATTTCATTTTTAAGAGAGGAACAAGAGTATGAATAAATAATCACCTCAAATTTCTCTATTGTCTTACAATCAATGCATCTTCATCCTTTTGTGAGTAGTTTTCAGGGGAAATTGATTGAAATAATTTCTTTAATGTCCTAGAAGAAAGTATACTTCAATAGAATTTATATAGCACAGGTAGTGATGTGGCTTCCAAAATGAGTTAAATCAATAAGCCATATAAAAACATAAATCAGCATATTTTCTATTGATTTACTTAATTCAGTCTAAATTATGCATACATGGTGCTCAGCCAGTTTTTCATCCTCTAATCCCTGAAGACCCAGCAACAGCACACCTCTATAAGTCGCCAGCCTGGGTAACTCCTTCAGCGACCAGGGATTTGACCCAACTCTCTCCGCCAGGAGATGAAAGCGGTCCACTTCATACATGAGGCTCAGCTGGGACTAAGCCTCTTTTTCCTGTAGACCCAGCAAACAGCACTTTCATAATGTGACTAACTGGGCATGCCTCTTCTATGTATTCCATGTCTGGGGTTTGTTTAAAACCTCCCCCCACTGGTGATGACAAATGGCATATGGGGTATACATGGAAGCCCATTGTTTAAACAGTTTAGCCTGCCAGTTGTTAAAATCCCCATTTGACACTAAAATTCAGGCCTGCAGCTGTTCGTCTATCTCTAGGCTGTTTAGTATGTTTTCCCTCTTTAGGTGAGTGCATTAGCTTACATTGGGCTTCTTTCTAACAAACAGGTCACATTTAGGAGGTTTGTGCGGTGAGCATTTAGGTTAGTTTATACATGCAATAATGCAATGATGCATATTAAAAAAGATTGCTGATAATGGATATCCTAGCTGTATAATGTCTGCCTGAACACCACAGTCCTGAAGACAGAGAAGAGGCCAATATACACTGTAAAATAAAGCTTCCCTGGGTGATTGATTGAAGTACACAAATGCCATTGGTTTTAAAACCTGATACGAAGTCCATGCAGACACTTGTTCCTATCAAGGCATATGGCAATGGTTGCTCTTATCTGTAGCACATAAGCAGGCTTTGTTAGATAGTGGATGATGATATATTGTTTGGATCTTTTTGCTTATCTAAATCAGCATATGAGACCAAAATTTCTTCTCTGTATGAACTGGTGTGAAGACCTTTTATAGGATGGTTATCACACAGCCTCAGTATGTGTTACTGATATTATCTCTGTATACAGGGCCGGCCCGTCTATTGGCCCCAGTGGGGCCACAGCTCCAGGCGGCACTGTGACAGTACCTTTAAGAAATCTGGAGCAGGGCCGGGGCTGCCTATTTGCATATATATATATATATCTATATATATATATATATATATATATAATGAGTACCGCTATTTATATGTGCTGTTCCGTGCCCTGCTGGTGTGTAGGGAGGCGGATACATGATTCCATAGTGGTCCAGTGTAGCTGGAGGACAGTGAAGAGGAAGCCATGAGAGTAATCTTACATTCCCAGCAGCTGCAGGTACTCTTCCATGGCATCCCTCAACAACGATCTTGCAGCTCTCAATTGAAGAGTACCTGCTGCTGGGAATGTAAGATTACTCTCATGGCTTCCTCTTCACTGTCCTCCAGCTCCACTGGACCACTATGGAATCATGTATCTGCCTCCCTGCCCACAGGTAAGAGGCAGGGAGGGGGGAATAAGTTAAAATAAAAAATAAATAAAAAAAAACTGCTCACCCCCACATATTTACTTATCACCACAAACATACTACAACACCACGGACACACACTGCATGCACTTCACTTACACAGTAACTGCATACACTGCATCCAATGCATCCTCTATACACACACAGGCACACACACTACACCCACTATATACACACACACTACATCCACTACACACACTGCATCCTCTATACACACACACACACACACACACTATATCCACTATACACACATACACTGCAACTTGTATATACACACACACTACATCCACTACATACACACACACTGCATCCACTATACACACACACACACACACACTACATCCATTATATATACATACACACTGCATCCACTATCCACACACTACATTGACTATATATACACACACACTCTGCATCCACTAAACAGATACACACTGTATCCTTTACACACACACACACACACACATACACACACTCTGCATCCTTTACACACACACACACACTGCATCCACACACAAACACACTGCATCCAGACACACACTCTGCATCTACTATATACACACACACTACATCAACTATATACACACACACACACACTTTGCATTCACTATACACACACACATTGCATCCACTATACACACACACTACATCGCATCTACTATACACACAAACAAACACTCGGCATCCACTTACATACACACACTCTGCATCCACTTACATACACACACTCTGCATCCACTTACATACACACACACTGCATCCACCACACACACACACACTGCGTAACATAATGGACGTATTTTGATTGGTGTGTTTTTTTTGGAGGGGGGGCAGCATTTCATCCTTGGTCCCAGGCAGCAGAATGCCTTGGACCGGCCCTGTCTGTGTGTGAGCTGGTGTGAAGCACAGCATCAGTATGTGTCTATCATAAGATATAGGTATGAATTACTGTGTGGACATAACCTCAGTATATGTGTCCACTATATGCTCTATGTATGGATTATTATGATGACACAGTCTCAGTATATGCATCCAATATATATGTTTTGTGAAGACACAGCCTCAATATGTGTCCTCTGCATGCACTATATATTTGTGTGAAAACGCATTTTATGTGAATGATCTAAAAGACACAAACTCTATATATTAGTCCATATAGCAGATGTTAAAACAACTTAATTATATACATCTAACACAAGCTTTGTGTTTGGGTTGCTGTTAGTCACAGCCAGGGGCGTACCTAGAGCATTTTGCACACAGGGCGGGTCCTATTTTTGGCTTTGATGCTTGTTTATCAAATATCCCCTATTTGCTATATTTAAGTGGGATTTCCATATTTAAGGACATCATATGAAGGAGCTATCTGCTAAACAGCACCCTAATTTGGCATATTTAAATATAGAAATCTCACATACGAGAAGTCATTTAGGGAATTATCTACTAAACAGCTAAAATATCAAATTTTAAAAAGCCCTTTTTAATTTTTTTTTTCTTTTTTTGACAATTTATATGGTACAAAGACAGTATATGCAATTTAAACTTTCAGCATTGTACAGAGTCGTATATAAACATATATTGCTTTTTTTCCTTGTCATCTGATAGTTTATTTCGTGATATTTTTATCCTTTGTCCTTGTGGTATATTACCGGTCCCTGATACCTCATGTCAATCTTATGGTCGGTATTGGGAGTTTCAACTCTGTCGGGTCTATTGTTTTCCCACTGTCAATTTGTACCAATTTTATATTGTATAGTTATGCTATAGGTGTAACTTAGGATATTTGGTTAGGCGGGGAAGGGTTGGCGAGGAGGGAGGGAGGGGGGAAACTTGGAGGGGGGGGGGGGTCTGTTGTTCCCATTGGTTTAGCCTTGTCTCTTTTGTTGTTGGGCGAGCTTTAGGATGTTGTGGTTTATCTCTCACTGCCCACACTTTGGCCTCCAGTCTGGAGTGTTTTGTAGTTGACCCATAATTCCCATGCTTCCACCCAGAATCTTTTTGGGGTTTGAAAAGCCCTAGTTTTGCATTCGTAAATTCGTGTCGTATCTAGGTGCTCCATACAGGTTTCTATGAGTGGTGCCTCCTTCTTAAGCCATGCCTTGGCGATAGCTGAAATAATGGTTACTATTACATGGAAGATAAGGTACCTATGTGTTTTAGATATTTCCAATGGGAAGTGCTGTAAGAGGAAGATTTCTGGTGAGAGTGGGATCTTTATGCCCCCTACTTTTTGTATGAGTACTCTGGCGGAATCCCATAGTTTTGCGATATCTGGGCAGCTCCACCACATGTGCCAAACATCTCCCATGGCATACCCACATCTCCAGCATGCCCCTGAATGATTAGGGTCTATGACCTTCATTTTGGCTGGAACTATGTGCCATCTATATAGCATTTTTTTTTATATTTCCGTGTGGGCAGTGCATAGAGAGAATTGTCTATTGGCCGTAAAGATCCTTTGCCACTCTACGTCCGGTATTTGCCTACCTATATCTTGCTCCCATTTCTTTATGAAGGTCATTTTGCGCAACTCTATATGTGGTTGATAACTATGGTAGATTCTGGACATTATACCCACGGATGTCTTCGTGGTTTGGCATAATAGTGCTATCTCCCGTAATTTGTAAATTGGTAGTGAAGCATGTTTGGTCGTTGTATGTTTTGAAATCCATGAGATTATTTGTCTATATGCGAATTCCGCATTGTTTGGGAGATTGAAGTCCTGTCTTAGCTTTTGATAGGGAGTGGGGTCCCCCTCTTTTATTATTTGATGGGTGAATTTTAGCCCCCTGTCATGCCACCCTCTGATGTTGATATGTGGTATTAATAATTCAAAAGAGCGGAGCAACATGAATGGGAGTGTCTCGTCATTTGGGTTAATGATTTTCATGTATTTGTCCCATTCTTTCAATGTTAGAGATGTCGTAGAACACATATGTGGGAATTTTCGCCTGAGTTGTTTGTTTATCCCTGCTATAGTGGCGATTTCAAAACCCTCAGTGTGAGCAGCTTCTATTTGTACCCATTGTGGAGGTGAGGAATGAGACCGAAAGGCTGTCACCAGGGGGGTAATGAGTGCCGCCCTGTAGTAATGCTCTATGTTCGGGATACCCATACCTCCATTCTTCTGGGGTTGATATAATATGGATGCTGCCACTCTAGGCCGCTTATTGGCCCATATGAACTTGCCAAGGACACTTTGGACTTCTTTTAGATAAGTTGCTGGTAGAGGCATGGGGAGGGTTCTAAACAGGTATTGCAGTTTGGGTAGTATCAGCATTTTTACTGCAGCTATTCTACCTGTCCATGATACATATTTATTTTTCCAGTTCATTATTTGGTGTTTAATTGTATGGAACAGAGGGAGGTGGTTGGCCTTAAATATTTTTTGTGTGTGTTTCGGAAACTTGATTCCGAGGAACGTTAAGTGGTCTTGCCTCCACTCAAAGTGAAATGAGTGTTGAAGGGTTTTTTCTAAGTCAGCTGAAGTGTGGAAACACATGGCTTGGGTCTTTGTAATGTTTAGTTTATAGTAAGAACATGCGCTATAAGTTCCTAATAAGTTGTGGAAGGCTGGCATTGACACCATTGGGTTGGTTAGTGATAGCATTATGTCATCCGCGAATGCAGTAATTTTATATTCCTCATCTCCTTTTGAGATACCTGTTATTTGTTTATCTTCCCTTATTGCTTGTAACAACGGTTCCAACGCCAGTATATATAGAATTGGGGACAGCGGACAGCCTTGTCGCGTGCCATTCGTTATTTGGAATGGCTGTGACGCGAATCCGCCATTTGTTACTCTAGCTGAGGGTGTGGAGTATAGTGCTGATATTAGATTGAGCAATTTGTTCGGGAATTGGAATTTGTGCAGTACTGCCTTGAGGAAGTCCCAGTGCAACCTGTCAAACGCTTTTTCGGCGTCTAGTGACAGGTACACACATGGTCCCCTCTTTTGTTGTTTGGAGTATAGTAGGTCATACAATTTTCGTGTACCATGTGCCCCCTGCCTTCCACTAACAAAGCCCACTTGGTCATTTCTGATGATCTTAGGAATCACAGTTGCCATTCGATTGGCAAAAAGTTTAGCCAAGATTTTTGTGTCTGTGTTGAGCAATGATATGGGGTGGAGGTTCTGTGGCTTGTTTGGTGGCTTTCCCGGTTTGGGCAGAGTTACTATGTTTGCCATCAGCATGTCCTGTGGCATGATTCCTGTGGCAAGTATCTGGTTGAACGATTCCACCAGATGTGGGCCTAGGGTATTGCTAAATTTTTTATAATATGAGTTAGTGAAGCCGTCCGGCCCCGGCGATTTGCCATGTGGTAGTGATTTAATGATTTGTTGAATTTCAGTTAGAGTTATAGTTTCATTTAGTGTGTGTTGTTGTTCTAGGGATAGTGTGGGTAACGTTATCCGCGACAATAATTTTTGTATCTCTATAACATTTGGTTGGTGTGTTAGGGGGTCCTTTTTTAGATTGTATAGGGAGGTGTAGAACTCTGCCATCTCCGCGAGAATTTCTTGCGGGTGATACGTCCTACCCCCTGCTTTAGTGTGCATATATGCTATTTTGGAGTGGGATTGCTTTTGTCTGAGCAAGGATGCTAATGCTTTCCCAGCTTTGTTTCCCTGCGTATAGTGGCTTAATTTTTGTTTTTGGAGGGCATGAGCTGTGTCTTCCACTAGTAATTCATTTATTAATTTGGTAGTTTTATCAATTTCCAGCAAATTGTCTGATGAGGGCGTTATAATTTGGGTGGACTGTTTCTCCTGTAATGTTTTTAATAAATCTCGGTATTTGGATTCTCTAGCTTTTTTGAGATAGGTCGCTCTACTAATGAGCGATCCCCTAATTACTGCTTTATGCGCCTGCCATGTAGTTATGGGTGTGAGCTCTGGGAGCGAATTGTTATGGAAGTACTCCTGGAGTTCTTTATTGAGTTGTAGACAGAACTTTTCATTTTGTATTAATGCATCGTTCAGTTTCCAAGGGGCTCTACCTCTGTGGTCTATAGTGGACTGAAGTGTTATGGAGGTTGGGGCGTGGTCGGACCATATTATGTCCCCTATCTCGCTGTGCTTGACCTTTTGCAGTATGGTGTTGGTAACTAGGATCATGTCAATTCTGGAAAATGATTTGTGTACTTGGGAGAAGTATGTGTATCCTTTTTCGGTGGGGTGTTGTATTCTCCACACATCATAAAGATTGTGGTCTGACGTTAATTTAGAGATTGCTTTACATTGTTTTAGTAGAGATTTGGCCCTGGGTGCATTAGGGTTTAGCGATGTATCTGCAAGCGGATGCATTACATGATTGATGTCTCCACACAATATTGTTGATGCTCTTTGTGGAGATGGGATTTTATTAAGGACCTTAAGTAAGAAGTTTCTTTGGTTTGAGTTGGGGCCGTATACTCCTACCAGTGTATATGTGGTCGTATTGATGATGCAATGTATTATAATGTACCTGCCGTGCGTATCTTTCTTAATTTGTAGCAGTTCAAAGGTGAGCGACTTATGAAAAAAAAAGGACACTCCCCGTGATTTAGAGGAATGTGTTGCGTGGTATTGGGACGGGTAGTCCTTCTGACCGAATTCCGGGACCTTGTTGTTCTTGAAATGAGTTTCTTGCACACACATTACGTCTATGAGTTCTTGTTTCATGGATTTAAGAAGCAACTGTCAGGATCGGGACAGGGATCCAATACGCAGAGTACAAACAGTAGCCAGATACGTATACCGGACCTTAGAATGGCCGGACTAACGTAAGTAGTACAGTATAGAATGGTCAAAGACAAGCCGAGGTCGAGGGTAACAGAAGACAGGTAAGCGAGAGACAAGCCGAATCAAGGGTAACAGAGATAAGCAGAGTAAGGTAAACAAGCCGGGTCAAAACCAAAAGGGATAATAGAATACACAAGCACTGAGTGACTAGAACAAGCTAGAACCACGACAGGGCAATGAGCTAATGAAAGAAGCTCTGTTAAATACCCTGTTCAGAGCAGTAACCACGCCTCCAAGGCGTCCTGATTGGTCCTGCAGCCATTGACTGACAGGTTGTTCCGGGGGAGTGTCCTGATGACTACTTCCTGCCTAGATGCTGTAAAAGGCAGTCACTCCCTCGCGGCCGGCCTAGCATGACCGGATAGACTGCGGGGAAGGGAGCCATCAGACCGTCTGGATGGAGGAACAGCTAAGTCTCTACCTCTTTCAGAGGTAGAGACCACAGGTACCCTGACAGCAACCTCCTTTTGTGCGGCGTGTTAAGTCCCCTTGCATTGAATGTCTGTATTTTCATACTAAGTGGTGCATATTGTGAGGGTGCTTGTGCTGTATATCACCCGGACTCGGGTATCTTCGCTGGTTTTGGGACTCTGGCTTATTGCATATGGGTGTGACCCCCTGTGGTGCGGAGCTTGTGGCCTACAACAGGGCATGAGGTGTTGTATTTTTCTTTGGTTAAACAATGTCTGTTTTTTTTGGTGGTTTGTTAGAGTTGTTGATGGGAGACAGGGCTTTTCCCGGTTGTAATGCATCAATTTCGGCCAACTGGGCCAATCTAGAACTGTAGGAAGGATTGTAACTGAGGGAAGGGTAAGGGAGGGATATATACAAAACTCCCCTAGGGGAGGTTGGGTACTGGTATGTAGTACCATGGGGTAAGGAACTGGTGGTTCCAGTTAGTGGCTTTGGGTCTACCTATGCGGTTGTTAGGGCGTTGAGGTAAAGCTTCTATATGAATTATTGTCCCTTCATCTTGGTAGGGTCTGGTGCCAGTGATAGGTAATGCAGGGGGTCTATATTGGGCTCTAGTAGTCTTCACAACCTTATTCCGTCTGAGGGTTATACCAGTCGGTTCACAACATAAGCATACATATCATATTTGCTGGAAAACCATATTCTGTACATTGTATATATATAAACTCCTATCTAGGCCCTGGTGTCTCTTGTTCTGTGTGGTACTTAAGTCCCCTTACATTCCAACGCCTTATTTGTCTGCTACGTTTCCAGCCCTTATTAACTATCTACAAAGTTTGTTCATTGAAATTCTCGTCCCCAACGTGGGGAGAACTGGAGATATTTTGTTGTTTTTCTCTTCTATCATATTATGTGACTTTGGGGTGCAATTAAAATGATAACCTATCTGCCTGTAGTCACTGTGGTGCTAAGGTTAACCTGTCATGGAGCACATGTTATCTACCTTGTTACATTAGCATATATCAATGCAGAGAGGGAACACATGGAACAAAATATAGAACATTAGAGCATCAAAGTTTGTAACTAAACGGTGGGTATTATAGTCTATGGTGCCAGGAAGACTTTAAACATAGTGCTGTCTGGCTGTGAAAATGTTTATGGTGCAGAATACTTGCAGATTTAGATCTCTCCTCGCCGCGGTGAAGCAGCCTTCTACTCCAACGGCAATCGGTCTGTCGGGTTTGCTGTGGGCCCCGGTAGGTGCTCTGTCAGTCCCCATGCTCGTAGTTTGCGGAGGCCCTCTTCTGGTGAAGCGAAGATGTGTGTGGTTCCTCCTTTGGTGACCAGCATCTTCGTCGGGTATCCCCAGCGAAAGCGCAATCCTTGTGCCCTCAATGTGTCCGCGACCTGGGAAAAGTCTTTCCTTCTGCGCAGAGTGGAGGCTGAAATGTCCGCAAATATCTTGATGTCCGGATAATCCACCGGCGGCGTTCCTTTGTTGCGGCTTGCTTTCAAAATTAACTCTTTAATATGAAAATAATGTGCACGTAGTAGCTCATCTCTCGGTGCTGTGTCTGGCAGGAACTTCGGTCTGGGCAGGCGATGTATTCTATCTATTAGCATCATGTCGGCCGGTATATCCGGCGCGTAGGCCTTGAACAGGCCTCTTGCGTATGCTTGTAGGTTTTCTGGTGCTATGTTCTCGGGGACCCCCCGTAGGCGCAAATTGTTTCTGCGTGCCCTGTCTTCGAGGTCTGCGAGTTTGACCTCTGTTGCTTCCAGCTTTTTTTCCAGCTTCTCTACATGTGAGGCCAGATCATTGTGAGCTGTGGCAAAGGTCTCCATTTTGGATTCCACATGTGAGGTGCGTTTCCCCAGTTCTTGGACATCTTTTCTCAGGGAGTCCACTGAGTGTTGCCAGTTCGTGATCAATTTCTGTGATTGTTCCTCCAGCGCTGTTTGCAAAAAGGTTTTAGTTATTTTATCCTGGTCCAGGACGTTTTCTATGTGTCCCTGTGCCTTGAGGCCTTCTTTGCTGGCTTCGCCATCTTGCGTCGTTGCTCGTTGGATTTACGGCTCTGTATAGTTTTTACTACCAAAAAAATTAATTTTTTCGGCTTTGCCGGCATTCTTCTTAGTCTTCTGCTGTGCCATAGCGTTGTTTTGAGTTGACTGCGTGCCCTATATTGTCGGATGCTTGTGGATTAACGACCCTGTTTGCCGGAGCTCGGATCTATGCGTCCATTACTCTCGGCAGTTGGCCACGCCCCCCCCTTTTTAAATTTTAATCTTCAAATTGTTTAGTATGTAACTCATGTTGTTGGATTGCAATATTTAAAGGATCACTATAGTGTCAGGAAAACATAGTGGTTTTTAGGGCAACTATAGTGCCCTGAGTGTGCCTCCACCTTCAGGGTCCCCCTCCCTTGGCGCTGAAGGGGTTAAAACCTCTTCAGCAGCTTACCTTAATCCAGCGCCAGGCTCCCTCGGCGCTGGTGACCTCTCCAGCCCTGCCGACATTAGCTCCCCCGTCCGACGTCAGCAGAGCCGAATGCACATGCGCGGCAAGTGCCGCATGCGTATTCAAAGTATTTCTCAATGCTTTCCTATGGACGCTCCGCGTGATGGAGGCGAAGTGTGCCTCCAGCGTCACAGATGTGCCTCTAGTGGCTGTCCAGAAGACAGCCACTAGAGGCTGGATTAACCCGAAATGTAAATGTTTCTCTGAAGCTGCTATGTTTGCATCTGAAGGGTTAAAACCTGAGGGACCTGGCACCCAGACCACTTCATTGAGCTGACTAAAGTGTCCCTTTAAGGACACCAAATAAGTGAGCAAGCCACTAAACACACACAATAGATTTACATCTGTCTGTACATTTAATCATAGCTATTTTTTTTAATATATTATATTGCTGTGCAATGTATTCTCAGCCATTGTTAACCCTGCCCACAATATCTATCCTTATTCCAACTGTATTGCTTCTGTTTGCCTTGGAGGGATTTGGACTTGCAGCACTCAAGGTTTGGGCATATTCTGCTAGTGGTGCATAGGCCCACTGAGCTGTTTCTCCAGCTCAAATTTAAACTTGCAGAGTCCACTAGGTAACATTGTTTTTTATCGTTTTTAGGTTATCTACTTCCTGCTAATATGTCCTTTGACCTTTTAAACATGTCATATGACCTCATTTAGGGTCAAAGGTCAAATAAGACACCATTTGTTGACTGTTTGGGCCCTATATAAACCCACATGTGCCAGGCTAATACTATGTACACTTGAAGAAGCCCCTTGTGGTGAAACGCATTGTGGACTTTTAATTTGTTTTACTACTGTGTAAATAAAGGTATTTTGGCTACTTTTACATTGAGTGTGCCATTTTACTCTTTTTACTCCGTTATTATTATTTTATTATTTTATTGTCTGGTATCCTGTTTTTACTTCCAGTAAGTAGAGTTGAGCGGCCCCCTGAATTCGGCCAAACTTCGTCTAAAAGTTCGAGTTCGGGCTCGAACTTGACCCGAACTTGACCCAGAACCCGAACCTCATTGAAGTCAATGGGGACCCGAACTTTTGGGCACTAAAATGCCTCTAAAAAAGTCCTGGAAAGGGCTAGAGGGCTGCAAAAGGAAGTAAAATGGGGGTAAGAGGAGGACAAGTGCCCTGCAAACAAATGTGGATAGGGAAATAACTTAAAATAAAATAAGCAGCCACTTAGTAGATAACTCCCTAATCCCCACGGTATTAGGGAGCTATCTACCAAAAGGCTGAAAGGCCTCAATTGGTCTTGTAGCCACATTTACTAATACTAAGTAAAGACTACTTAGTATTAGTAATTTCAGCCCCTACTCGCTATACCGCGAGTAGGGGCATGTCTAGTAAACAGTGAGCAGCCAGTGGCTGCTCAATATAAAAAAAATAAAAAAAATCTATTGTCCCCACCCCTGAACGGTCTGTGGGGGCCCTAAAGTAAAATAAGGGGGGGGGACCTATTGTCCTCCCCCCCAACCCCCCACCCCTGCGCGGCGGGTGGGGGCCCTAAATAACAATGAGGGGGGGACCTACTGTGCCACTTACACACTTTCACTAACACACACACTCTCACTGACATACACAATGTCATTTATACACAGTGACTAACACATACAGTGCCACTTACACACTCTCACTAACACACACACACACACACACTGTCACTAAAGCACAAACTCACACCACTTTACATATAGTCACACTTTATTTACACACACACAAACACAGCAATTCAATACACACAGACCAATTTACAATCATACTCATAATCAGTTCCCTTTACCTTTAGATGGACCATTCATAAGTGCTGTGAATGGAGGAGAGGAGTCCAGCATGCAGGTAGCTGCTGTTGTTTGAGGTGGGGGGAGCAGGAGAGCTGTGCACTCTGAGCACAAGCAACTTCCTGTTCCTCTCAGAGTGATTCCGGTGTTCACAGGGAGAGGGCAGCCAGGATACTAAGTCATATCCCGGCTTCCCCTGCCTGCAGGAAGCAGAGTGCTCTGCACGGGTGCTAGGGTTACAGCATACTCCGCTCCCCGAGCAGGCAAGCAGCAGCAGACGTAATCCAGACACAATCAAGCATTACAAATGTTAGTACAAATGTCTCAGGATGAGAAATGTATCCTTAGCTACCTGATAAAGGAACAGTAGAAAAGGATAGATAGTTTTATTACCAGACCGTGTGAGTGGCCTGGCTTAATTCGTAGATGGCAACTGTAAGCAACAGAACTGCCCCACCTATAATACCAGATAAGCAAGGGGAACCAAAGATCCAAATAACAAAGGAATAGCTAAACAGGTTCACAGGATATTGTCAGAAATTATACCGGGTCAAAGACAAAGCAGAGTAAGACCAGAATAAAGTATGATTGTACAAAGTAACAACAAATTAAGAATGTAGCGCTTATGTATCGAAAGATTATTCACCTTTTGGAGTTTTTTAAGAGCAGAATTTCACTGTCAAATCAACAGGTAGTAGCCTATAAAAAATAATCATATATAGTGTAGATCATACTTTATGCAACAATTTATATTTATATTATAATATGCGCACTCACAAACAGAGAGCTATAAACCCAGCTCTGGTGTGGATAATTTCTGGGTCCGTATAGGCGACCCACCCCTATTTTTGATGTAAATTGGAGGTCTGTAAAACAGTAAAGGTACACCCAATTGCGCAGTATTGCTTTAAAATATTTCTAAACATATAATGTACTTATCCCAAGTAGGTACTCACAAGTGTGGAGTCAGGATATACTGACTCACTTTTGCAGCGTTGTGCAGATTCGGGACTGCACTCCCTGCTGAATATAACAATGCCGGGAACCAGGATCAGTAAAAACAAATCAATTTAATAATACGATATAATACATAAAATAAAATAGCTTCAATGAGCTGAAAAAAAGCCGGGACGCGTTTCGCCACTACAAGCGTGGCTTCTTCAAACCAGGTATATTGGTGAATGTCCCGGAGTTCCCCGTACAAGTTTAAATAGCCGAAAATGGCGGGCAAACAATTCGTGCACATTAATCGTCACACGTCAGTACCACCCACAGGTACGACGTGCGCGGTCCATGCCTCTTTTCCATGTCGGGTATCACAGAGGAGCCGAGATGGTTAAGTTCTTTCTTGTCCTCTCGGCTGTGTTCATTCCTCCGTATAATAAGCTGCATGTATATAAAATCCCGTTCAGCAGCAAAGTCGTTGGAAGCTTGCCGTCCCATAGTTCAATATAATCTTTTACTTAATGTCCACATATATTCAGTTAACGTAAGGTGGTATCCGCATATAAAAAAGAGAATAAAACAAATAAGGCAGTATCAATTATCTTATCATTGCAGATATGTAGTTTCTTCTAATCTATAACGTTATATTTTATAAATTACGATTAATAATGATAAAATATCGGTTATTATTATTAATTCCAATTTTAAACAAACAGTTCATTTTTTTAGAATCCAATAAAATTAGTTATAATCGAATCCAAATAAAAACATAATGAAACAAAAGTTGATTTCACCCTTTTTGTCTATTATTGATATCAACAGAACAATGAGTGAGCGCTAGATAACACGGTAGGCAGCAACTCTATAAGGGAATCCCTCAAAAACCCTTAAAAGTAATACAATAAAAAGAGATAACAATAAAAGCTGCGCCTGGTAAAAGTAAAATAAATAGTCCAAATAAAATAAATGGATAAAAAGAGAGAAAGTCTTATCTAAGAGTGTCTCGTGCAGTCGTCTAGTACGGCAATATTCGGTCCGGAACAGTTTTCCTTGTTTGATTCTTCCTTATGAATCCACTCATATGTAAGAGACAAAGGGTATATACAGGAAGCCAGATAGTGTAGTAGGTTAGAATATGAGGAAATAAAAAATTTAAAACTCTTAAATGCAAACTCACATTTGAAAGAGCTAAACCTGCTCTGGTGTGAAGGGCGTGCAGTTTAATCCCCGCTTATGGGATGTGCAGTAGGTGTCCTTCGTCTGTGGTAAGTTTCCTCCGTCCTTGATACGATAAACACTCGGGTAGAGAGAAACAACCAATAGTGTACACAGGATAAAAAGATATTAAATAAAATGAAGGAATAAAATGGGTACTCACAAGGGGGGAGCAAAAAAATAAAAATAAAAATAACTATTTTGGGTTTTTAAACTCATTTTACCTTCAAAAAAGAGGAACTACTATGGGGACTAGGTTTGCTCCCAGCTACGCAAATTTATTTATGGCAGATTGGGAGTCCGAAGCCATTTTTAGTAATCACGCTTGGAGAGCAAACCTAGTCTCCTATTTTAGATATATTGACGATCTTTTATTTATCTGGGATGGCACTGAAGACGATCTTAACTCTTTTATTACTAATTTGAATATAAACAATAGAGGCATAATTCTTACTCACGAATACAGTAGAGAACAAATTTACTTTTTAGACCTTAATATTTTCATAACAAATGGAAAACTACACACAAAGACATATTTTTTTTAAAAAGTCTGTGCAAACACTGCTATAGATAAAAGTAGTTGTCACTACCAACCCTGGTTAGACAGCGCTCCAAAAATCCAAATACTCAGACTCAGAAGAAATTGTTCGCAAATCACAGATTTTAATGTGCAAGCAGATCTACTAAAAGAAAAATTTGTTGAGAAAAACTATCCTAAAATAGAACTTGAGAATACTATCAGGGATATCCAAAAAAAAGATAGAAATGAACTTTTAAAATACAAACCTAAAAGCAACAATATAAAAAAGATCATAAGAAAACACTGGCATCTCCTAAAACAAGATGAAACACTAAATAAAATTATACCTGAGCGTCCAAATATTATATTTAGGGGAGCACAAAACTTCAAGTCAATTTTAACTAAGAATTTTACCAAAGAAACTAAAAAGACCCCACCAGTATCTTTCTTTCCACAAATTAAAGGTTTTGGTAAGTGCAAAATGTGCATAGTCTGCAGAACCACTGACCCCGATGTCCCTCATAAAGTTACGGAATTTACATCAAAAAGGACAAACAAGGTTTATAAAATAAATGACTTTATTAATTGCTCTACAAAAAATGTTATATATCTGCTTGAGTGCCCCTGTGGCCTCCAATATGTTGGAATGACCACACGGTGCTTAAAGACGCGCTTAAGCGAGCACTGCAGAAACATCAAAAATGGATACCAGAATCATTCAGTATCCAAACACTTTACTATACACTTTACTATAACATTTTAAAAATGTTAAAATGTATTGGGATAAAAAAATGTGTTGTTCCGTGGAGGGGCGGTAATATCAAAAATATTCTAGGTAAAAAAGAAATGGAGTGGGTTTATACACTCCAAACCCTTGCTCCACATGGTCTGAATGTTGATTTTGATCTGTTCAATTTTTTATAATTGTCCACACTGCTGCAATTATTCCTTTTTATCTATATTGTATTCTCTCTGTGTAATTCTTATTTGATTTTGGCTGCTGTAACTTTAAGCCATTTTTCATTTTATTTTGCTTTTATGTATTTCCCCTCTTTTTATTTCCATCATGCCTGGTCACACTGTTTTAGGTGATCAGACATGATGTACATTTTATCACATGCTTTTATTTCATTTTATATATTAGTTTCATTTTATATAATGCTTTTGTTCATTCTTTATTTTTCCAGCCGGCCGCAGCTTTGTGCGAGCCGACCGGCATTATTATTCCGATTACCATGACGACGGCTGCTATCTGCCGCGTCATACATTTAATGTCCTCCCATGTCGACGGCCGCAGCCTTGTGCGAGCCGTCGTCCTTCCCCCTCACGTCAGCCGCATGTTTTGTGCGTGCTGACGTGATTCAGACCGCGCCCCCTCCTCAGCCGCTTCCCTATTGAGACGCCGGCAGCTGCGCAGTGCTCGCCGGCGTCTTACTACATTTCCCAATACCCCCCTGGTTGTTTGTGCCGGTCACGTGACCGAGCTATATTTTATATATTTTATAGTTTCTCTTCTTTCCACAGCTCGTTTTACACATGTATTAGTATATTTATGCTGCTATTATATAATGTTATCATTCCATATCAGATTTACACTGTTCTTAATATGTTTTTTTATATTAATTTTTACTCTCTCTGTGATTGGTCACCTAATTTTTGGCGCCAATTTCAAAGTATTGTACTTGATATTTAAAGTTCTTTCTGCCAGGTATCAGGTTCTTTTCCCCATATTGATAACGCAAAACACGTTTATGGTTATAAAATTGTGTATTTTTAATATTAAAGTATATTTTGTTACTTTTAATTGTATTTTTTAATACACATTTATCTACTTTTTACCTGGCATTTTAAACATCACTCCGGACTCCAAGTAATCCTAGGTGGGGATAATACCACCAGCGCTATCAATAGGGAACAGATGATCTGCTCCCCCCTTGTGAGTACCCATTTTATTCCTTAATTTTATTTAATAACTTTTTATCCTGTGTACACTATTGGTTGTCTCTCTCTACCCGAGTGTTTATCGTATCAAGGACGGAGGAAACTTACCACAGACGAAGGACACCTACTGCACATCCCATAAGCGGGGATTAAACCGCTGCACGCCCTTCACACCAGAGCAGGTTTAGCTCTTTCAAATGTGAGTTTGCATTTAAGAGTTTTAAATTTTTTATTTCCTCATATTCTAACCTACTACACTATCTGGCTTCCTGTATATACCCTTTGTCTCTTACATATGAGTGGATTCATAAGGAAGAATCAAACAAGGAAAACTGTTCCGGACCGAATATTGCCGTACTAGACGACTGCACGAGACACTCTTAGATAAGACTTTCTCTCTTTTTATCCATTTATTTTATTTGGACTATTTATTTTACTTTTACCAGGCGCAGCTTTTATTGTTATCTCTTTTTTTTTTATATTATTGATATCAGTCTTATGATTGATCTAAAAAATAAATAAATAAAACAGACTATTAGTTAGTCCTCACTTCTTACCCAATGTCTAACTCAATTTTATGATTAATACTATATAAAGAATTAAATCCAGATAGTGTTTCAGTATGTTAAGTCCTGATGTATTAGACTTTCGATTCAGAAGATATGTTTCTATAAACTCATGTTTCTATTTCACATACATTGTTACACATTATGTAAACTCTTGCTTATTTCCACTGTTCTTAATATTTATGCATTCTCATCTATTGTATGAATGATTTATTTTTATTTCAAGGTTTATAGTTATGTACCTTTTTTTCCCCCATTAGTTCTAAAATACTATACTAAAATATCAATTTTGTAGTCATGGCTAACCAGAACAGGTAAATAGTAAGACAATTAAAATAACTCAGAGGCTGTCAGGAATGGAGATACCCTAACACACAAACCTAGTGCCTAAGACAGATAAATTAAATGTATACAAGCAGACAGAGTAAATGAGAGAAGGGCCAAGGTCTACAATAACAGAGATACACAGATTAGTCAAGCAGGGTAACATAGAGCAAGACCGGTCAAACAAGGTCAGAAAACAGTAAATCCAAAATACAGTTTAAACGGATTCTCGGATAACAAGAACCATGATAAGGCAAGGAAGCAAGGACAACCAGGACGTAAATATACCCAATACTGGGTTGTGATTATTTACAGAGAGCTGTCATGTCACAAATGTGTACATATCATCAAAAAATGGCACACAGACTGGTAATATAAAAGGAGATTAAAGGAAGGGTAATATAAAAGGAGATTAAATGTTATGAATGATATCATAATGAGGCACCGGGAACATCTTGTGTGCATCAGAACACAGAACTGTGTGTTTTTATGGCGAGAGAGGGACAGGTATCATGACAAAGACAAAAGTAATCAGGACAGGCATACTGGAATCAGGAACAGACAAAAAATTACTTAGAGATAATGAAGCCACAAAAATGTATTCAGTTAATGAAGAAAACAGTGTAAATAGGCCCAGGCCCTTGTATCACATTTGCGACACATACTGCAACACAAGAGATAATACTGAGATAAATTAATAAATGGTGCAAAGGTCACAGCTTGTGTAATCTATGTTTGTTTGGAGTCAGAAGGATGTGACTGCAACCTATTACTGATATTGTTGCATCTTATTAGTAGTGCTAGGTGTTGGATTGGCGTGGCAGCATCAATTTTGGACTTTGCTACGTACAACTTCAGCTGGATTGATGCTGCTGCATAATTTTCTGTGAGTAATCTTACATTACTCCCCAAAAGAAGTGTCCACAAATCAGAAGGTTTGAATGGAAGTTGGGCTTGAAACTGTTTATTCAAATGGAAGTTGTGCACAACTGCAGCATGAGTCCATTACCTTTCCTACGGTCCATAACCTCTCCAGTGAACTAAATATTTAAATTGTGAATTTACCACTGGTTGTACCTCATATTCTCCATGATTATCAACAATAAGTGGCAAAGGTACTGGAAAGGTGGAAGAGTAGTAGTTACATGTCAAGGGTTTGAGAAGAGAAACATGTAATTTAAGGATACTGAGATTTATTTTATTGCAGATTCAAGGTGTAAGCCCATGGGGCTTACCCTATTGATGATAAAAGGGGCAATGTATCAGGAATCCAGTTTGGTAGAGGCGAACCTGGGGATTGAAGTTCTGCATGGACAATCATATTCTCTCTCCAACTTTATAGGAAGCTGTTGCCCTACACCTGCAGTCCCTATCTGTCAACCACCATAAGGTCAACAATAAAATTCATGGAGGGACGGTTCCATTTGCATTCAGGAACAGGTAGTGGTGAAAGTAATCCACAAGGTAGTGTGTGTGGAATCTTGTTCTGAGCAGAGGTGGAACAAGCAACAATATGATCTATAACATATATAACCCTTAGTCAAATCTGGCCACCAAAACTTTCTGGACAACATAGAAATTATTTTTTGAGTGTTACATGCCCAGAAAATCTAGAAGTATTCTAGAAGTTGTTTCCTAAATAATTCAGACAAAAACTAATTTTCTAGAAGGTGTAATACTGTGTTTGTTTGCCTGAGCAGATACATACCTTTTTAATTAGAGAGATTATAACATGTAGATGCCAAAATACAATTGGATTTTACAATTGCTAATGCAGATTAGATTTTTGTGGTCAGTGAAGATGAGAAATGGAGAGACTGAACCCTTCAGCAGGTGTCACCATTAAGATCCAGAACAGGTGTCTCCACTTAAGATCCAGAACAAATTCTCTATTGCTGATATCATAGTTTTGCTCTGAGTTCAACATTTTCCTGGAAAATAGGCAAGAGGGATCCAGAGAGGCTTCAGAAAAGGCTCTTTGGAACAAGACAGCCCCCAACCCTAATGCATCTATTTCCAGGATAAAGATTTACTAAATGTCTTCCATTCATTGCATTCCTTAAACTTCACATGGTTGTAATCTCTAACTCAGTAATAGCTTTAGATCCCTTGATCCTAAAAAATATTAACGGTAATTTTGATTAAATAAACAAAACAGAAAATATTAAAACTTGCAAAAACGCAGATAAACCTCAATATCTTGCTAGTGTCAAGGATTGGGTAACCCACACACACAGAGTATAGGAAACAGTAACCAGAATAAAAGAATACAAAGAGAGAAGGTTTGTATACCGGACCTTAGAATGGCCAGGTTAACATGTGCCCTAGATAGGTGGAAAATACAGTGTCAAAATAGGAAGCCAAGGTCAAGGACACTAGAGATACTCAAATATGAAATAACAAGCCGAAGTCAGTTAACAAGAAAATCTGAAAAGTAAAATACAAAGCCGGGTCGGTAACGAGAAAAACAACAAAACTACTTTCACACTTTCAGGCAGAACAAACAACGGCAGGGCAATGATCTCCAGAAAGAGGAAAGTTTAAATAGGGAGAACAAAAATCTTATTGGACAGCATCATCACTCTGCACCAAATCCCACAAAGGGGTGTGAGCTGTGAAGGGCAGATGATGTGTCCCAATAATATGACCTGTCACATTAATGCTATAAAAAGCCTACGCCTACAGGGTCCTGTAATTTTTTTGCTGAAAGTAATGGCTTTCTTCTGGCCACTCTGCCATAAAGCCCAACTCGGCGTATTGTCGTCCTATGTACAGATGCTCCAGTCCCTGCTGTGGAACTCTGCAGCTCCTCCAGGGTTACCGTAGGTCTCTGTGCTGCCTCTCTGATTAATGCACTCCTTGCCCAGTCCGTGAGTTTTGGTGGGCAGCCGTCTCTTTGCAGGTTTGCTGTTGTGCCATGTTCTTTCCATTTGGTTATGATAGATTTGATGGTGCTCCTGGGGATCATCAAAGATTTAGATATTTTTTTATAACCTAACCCTAACTTGTACTTCTCAAAAACATTGTCCCTTCCTTGTTTGGAGAGTTCCTTGGTCTTCATGGCAGTGTTTGGTTAGTGGTGCCTCTTGCTTAGGTGTTGCAGCCTAAGGGGCCTTTCAAAAAAGGTATGTAAATGTAATGACAGATCATGTGACACTTAGATTGCACACAGGTGGACATTATTTCACGAATTATGTGACTTCTGAAGGTAATTGGTTGCAACTTTTTATGGGCTTTATAACAAAGGGGGTGAATACATACGCACATGCCAATTTTCCGTTTTCTATTTCTAAAAAATAGTTTTACGTATATATTTTTCTCATTTCACTTCACAAACTTAGACTATTGTGTTCTGATCCATCACATAAAATTCAGATTAATAAAACATTGAATTTAAGGCTGTAATGTAACAAAATAGGTATAAAGTTGAGGGGGTGAATACTTTTGTAAGGCACTATATATAGACCAAGGCCCTAGCATCCCATTTGTATACAAATTGATGCACATGCACTGTCAATAGAGATGGTGATATTTACTAATAAATATGCAAAGGTCGTGGCTCCAATAATTTATATTGGTATGGCTTCAGAATGATGCGCCCACAACCTACTACTGATGTTGCCATGCTTGACGTTGTATTAGTGCAGCCATATCAATTTGGACTTAGCTATCCACAACCTTGTCTGGATTGATGCTGGTGCCTTTTCTGTGAATAACCTCACAAAATGGTTGAAAGCACATACTAAAGTGTCTTTAACCTGTTCCATCATTACTATTAAAGTTTTATATCAAACAAATTTCCAGTATTTATTAAGGATTAATAACTGCCCTGCTTCTTTATCTATAAAAGATTAAGGATGTACTATTTGCAACCACTATCGCTGAAGTTAAAAGCTCCAAAATATCTATCAGTTGTTTTTTCACAATGTTCTTTGTTCATGGTGTCTCTCAAGCTTGAGCACACATAACTAGCCACACTACAATCAGAGGCTGAGGAGTAGGCCTCAATTAGTGCTGCCATCTTAGGTCTGATATCGGTTGTACAAACGCAGGATAAGCCTGTTAGTGAAAGTCTTGTTTACTGTGGTCAATTGCCTAGATATGTAATGGTATGGTTAATCTCTCCATTAGACTTGATTAACCCTTATTTGAAACATTGTTGTGTAATTCTGTGTGATTATTTGTGTCCAATGGTGGCTGCACCCAAATAGAAAGACATGGTTTTAGCTATGGAGGCTTGGTTCTAGGCCATGAGTCCACTTTGTAATTGTACTTTGTATATGGTTAACAACATAGAGGTATTCTCCTTTTTTATGGTATTCATATTTTCTTAGGTCATCCTCCCCTTTCTTTTCTTTTTTTTTTTTGTGTGTCCTTGATGCACTAATGTGTCAAAATTTGTAGACCAATGTAGCAGCTGTAAGAGAAATCTCTTCCTGTTTAGCTCCTTAAGTGATCTATTTGTGTAACAGCCCAAGGCAAAGTCATGGCTAATGTATTAAACATGCTTCTTGTTAGTGAGAAAATTGCCTTAGAGACAGATTTACTCACCAATGCATTAACATAAGATCTCCTGTTATTCTTCTGCACATTAAACCAGGTTTCAGCAGATCTGTCTTCTGCAGCATTAATTGCAAACTTAATTATCTGTATTATAGGTTTATTTTTCAAATTCCCAAGAAAGCTGCCTTGTAGAGGATATGCTGTTATTCTTTTTGTTCTGAGATTTATATAGTTTTGAAGCTTTAACAGTGAATATCTAATTACAAAACAGATATGCAACGTTATATAAATTGAACTAATCTAGCACTATACTAGCACAACGGTAATAAAGTTGAGAGCAAAAATTAAAGCGTTAACATGTTACCAACTTTTGGAAAAGGATACTGTAACAAATAAAGTAACTGTCAAAATAATCATTTATACTGTTACCTGGCTCAAATTACAACACAATTGCTAAACAAATGTGGTTAACATACATACCCGACACTAAACTGTGCTTCTGCCATTTCCAATTTGAAAATATTCCATATGAATATTCCAATATTCCATATAAAAATTAGTGACCATAAGATGGCTAGCCATTCAAGATTAGGCCAAATGCATATTCATGATTTTAAAAGTGAACACTTTTAGCAATATTCTCAAGCAAGTCTCAAGAAACTTGCATGTTGGAGCAGACTGATTGGTTGTCTTTCTAACCAACCAATCTGAGAGCTTTGACAGAGCTTGCATAGTGTTAGAAAGCCCTTCATGGGTGAAGATGGATTAAGATTTTCATGACTTTTGGCACACATGTATTTATTTATTTTGGGAGGGGGATTTGTTTATTATGTTGGTAAATAATGGATTTTGTTTATTATGTTTTGTTTATTATGTTGGTAAATAATGGATTTTTATTTGGCCCTCTTGTGGGGCTAAAGAAAAGAAGATTGAAGAAGAAAGAAGATATATGATGGCACGTATACATTTTATTTACACTATTTAGGTTTATTGCCCCACCCCCTTACTTGTATTACCGCTAGGGGGTTGGCTAGGATTCAAGTTAGTATATGGTTGGGGCCTGGAGTGGAACCCACATTTGTTTTATTTATAGCTCCCACTACTTATGGGTGGGGGCTGCGGGGTCAATTGGTCTACCATTTATTTAGTCAAACCCCCATGGGATGGACAGTGACCTGATCACTACCCATGATTTAATTTTCATCCCCCACACAATGTTTATGGTTGAGGGCACAGGTTCCCCTTGTATTTCTTTTAGTGACTGGGCAGCAAAAGCTGCCAAGTTGCTAGTTTTTATTAGCAGCCACTGGCTGCTCACTGTTTAGAAGACATGCCCACATCAGCCGCATGAAGGAAATAACATATTTTATGCTAAACTTGGGTCATTTTGATGTCAATAGGCCTTTAAAAAAATTTTTTTTCAATTACTATCATCAACTGTTTATGCCATAGTGCATAAATGCATTGCAATCTAGCAGTTACCACAATTGCTCTCTGGACAGCTCTTTCAATGGTGCATTCCATAAAGAAAAAAACAAAAACAGATTAAAATAAAATACACAACACTTTATTAAAACATAAAAAAAACTAAACAAAACAGATTAGCTTCAAACTGTCTGCTCCAGAGAAACCCTTCTCCACTCTGTAGAGTTTGAGCACAGTGCAGTTGAGGTGGTGGTGGAATGGATACACAATTGTAGATTATGCTAAAGTATTGTACTATTTATAATCTTAATTTTAGTAATGACAGGAGGTGAGCATTTTGCATTGACTTTCTTTAGTTTAAAACTCCAGCAGCAAACAGGTCAATCAAAAAACTTTAACCAATCAAAACAACAAGTCATCACAGATATAAGTCAGGACAGCCGCCAACTCCTCCTCTTTCTTTGATGTGAATGTAAATAATCCATTCAACAGAAACAGAAACTGTAGAACTTGAACTTTCTGGTAACTTCAAATAACCACTTAATAACCACGTAGCAGTAAAGAGAAAATATGCCAATTGTAGTCAGTGGGGGTATTCATACTGAAAGAAACAAGTAAAAGGTACTTGTAATGAACGTAAGTGCACATCACAGCACTGTAGAGAATATACCAGTCATAATGTTTTACGAAACAAACTGTTATAGATAGAAATAAACTAATATAACAGAATAAATCAAAGTATACCAATACATTAAAATTAGCAGAAAATATATAAAATCCAAAGTCAACCCAGATGAAATCTAAACTCTCGCTTGCTCTCTCTCTTTATATATATATTTTATATATATATATATATATATATATAAAAAAGAAAAAAAACGAGTAGAACAAAATATGAGAAAGAAAGCAGGGAAAATAAGGGAGGGAAAATACTCGCCTCCTGTCATTACTAAAGTTAAGATTATAAGTACACTACGTTAGCATAATCTACAATTTTACCACATGACAGGAGGCTTCATATTTAGCATTTTTAACGCTATTCAATAAGAGAAAAAGAAGCGTGAGAAGGACGAAAATAAAACACTCGAAAAGTGTTGAGCGCATGATATCCGTGAGAGATGCACCCATCAAAAAAGCATGCATTGCTGCTGCACCCCATATGGAGTGAGCGCTGAAACAGGATTCAATACTCTCCAAGGTCAGAATTCAACGCACCCATCGAGCGACGGTAGTAGTAGAGACTAGTTTGTGTGGTCTTGTATATGACACCAGAAGTTTACCCGTCGGAGCATCATGTAAAGGAGTCGTAGTCTCCACGTAGTGGATTAATACTTTAACTATGCAAAGTCGAGGTTCCGTAGGAAAAAATGGGTAAAAAAACATAGTTTAATTTTTCTTGGTATGTCTCGACACCGAAAAAGACGCTGTGTCCGGAGTAAAGGACCAACCATCGATTTCGAAAGCCAGAACATCTGCTACCCAACGAAAAGAGACTAGGCAAAGCAATAGCGTAAGTTTAGCTGAAAGTTAGCGTAGGGATTGGAAGTGTTGTCTGGAAAAAATCATAATACTACATCAACATGCCAAAACTTCGAATTTTTGGGAGTTGGAGGATGCGATAGCCGTATACCTCTCAGAGTCTGCAAATCAGAGGGTTCTGACCCACTGGAAGACCCTGGACCAGGACGTGAGCCACCAATATCGCCAATCATGTGACATTGATGGACCGCTAGGAGCAACCCGCCGTGAATAAATGAGATAGAAAATTTAAAATCATGGCAACAGGTGCTGTAAAGGGATCAGAGTCACTCTCCAAACACCAGCTAGACCATTTGTTCCAGGAGGCTAGGTAGCTTCGTCTAGTTCCGGGTGCCCATGAATCCCATAGTTGGTCCTTAGTGATTTGCAATAGGCCATCTGTAGACTAAGCTCCCCTGATATCATCCAAGCCACTAGTTTCAGTCAGTCTTGTAGTACGAGAGGTTGATGTTCTCCCTGAGGGCCAGGTAATAGAAGGGGAAATGATGGTATGAGGAGAGGATGGTTTTATGATAGTTCCAGTAGATTTGGGAACCACTCTTGACTCTGCCATAGTGGTGTTAGGAGGAGCAGAGAGATTCTCTGGGTTCTTACTTGGTGTATCACTCTTGCAAACATGGAGAATAGGGGTAAGATGTAAGCCCCCAGGTTCAGCCAGTTTGGGAGGAACGCGTCTGCTGCTTCGCATTCTGGGTCCGGTAACCAGCTGATGAACCTGGGAAGTTGACGATTAGTCCATGATGTGAAGAGATCGATGATTAGTATAGTTTGTGGAAGATCAACTTGTGGAGATGCCAGTGGCTGCCATCCTGCAAATTTCGGGAGTACCAATCCGCTGTGAGGTTGGAAATTCTTAGTAGATATTCCGCCTGTAGTGTGATATTGCAGGATAGACAGAAACTGTAGATGTCTTTCACTGCATCTGATACTGCCCGAGATCGAGCACTGCCTTTGTGGTTGATATATTGGACTGCAGAGATGTTGTCCATGCGTAGTAAGATGCAACAGTTGGACATGTGGCTGGCCAGACTGCGGATAGCAAGCATGCCTGCTATCAGTTCCAGACAATTGAAGTCCTTTTCCTCGTTCGACCAAGGTCCTCCTGTGGATGAGTCTGCACATTGTGCTGCCCAACCCAATAGGCTGGCGTCTGATTCCACCACGAAATCTGGTGTGGGACCAAGTATGGATTTCCCATTCCAGGCTTGCATATTGAGAAGCCACCGTCGAAGTTCTGTCCATACCTCGGTTGTGAGAGATATTATATGATCGTCGGCCGTGCCATCAGAAATGTAAGAATTTTCAGCACGATTGAGCCACTGGTACTGATAGGTACGCATCCTTGAGGTCCAGTCAGGTGAACCAATCGTTTTGGAGGAGCAGATCGTGAAGGAGGTAGATCCCTTCCATTTTAAAGTGATGGTGTAGTAAGAATTGAGTTGTCGTAGGTTGATGACTGGGCAGAAGTCTCCAGTATTCTTCTGTACTAGGAATATGTTGCTGTAGAAGCCATCTTCGCCCGAGTGTATTGCACTGCGCCTTTGGACAAAAGGGTTCAGATTTCTTCGTCTATCAGGGCCTCGTGGTCCGTTGAGACTCAAAACGGATGTGGGGATTGTAATTAATACAGTAGGGATTGGAACTCGATAACGTAGCCCTGTACCATTTGTAGGATCCATGTGTCTGAAGAGATTTTTTTCCCAGGTCTGTAAATAAAGGGATGAACTGCCTGCTGTTAGTGTAGAAACATTTGTAAGGAATGGTGGGCTCACCTGTGTAAAATCGTCCCTGACCTCTGCCTCTTTAGCCGCTGGCTCTGTCTGTTCCGGAGTGATGAGGTCTGCGAGGTTGACGCTGGGTAGAAGGAGGATGGTGGAAGATTTGGTTTGGAGCCTGAGTTCCAAAATTGGCTGATGGCTCTGCCCCTCTGCTGACCAGCCCTCCCAAAAACACCTTGTCCTGGTGGAAATCTAAACACTTGTCTCATGGACGACTGTGCCTTGTTGAGAGTTGTGAATAGGAGGACTTGCTTCTTGAGTTCTGCGATAAACGAATCATCGAATAGTAGGCCATTGGCTGAGGATGCCAGTTCCTTGTGCGCCATATTTATCAGTTTGGTGTCAATTCGTATAAGAGCCATTCTGCTGCATTCTGTGCATAACGCTGCGTTGGCATTTCCCAACATACATATACAGCGTTGGGCCCATTCTCTGATGGTGTTCGGTCTAGTTGGGTGCCATGTAAAAGAGCCTGGTTCTCGAAATATAGGATCTTGGCAAAGGGGCCCAGTAGATCCAGTAGTTTGTCCTGGGATGCTTTGAGTCCCTTCTCGACCCCTTTCAATGGATCGGATCCCATCCGGGAAATGAAGACAACCACTGTCTGGTTGAATTCAGGAGTTAAGGCAATTTTGTCTGGCAGTATGGGTTGCGGGCATTCAGCCCTAAGACGTGCTCGTACCACCGGTGGTTTGCGCACCCAGAAGTGAATGAACTTCAGATGGGGAGGCAGGTTCCATTCCGAGGACCATGGGTGACGGATGGTTCTAGGGTCGAAAAAGGGGACAACCTTGAGCGCCTAAGAACAGCCCTTTTGCCTTTTGTTATGTAGGATCCTTGTGTATCTTGAGAATCCTCCACATAAGATTCCTTGATGTATTTCAAATCTGAGGTGTGTTGGTCTTGTCAGTCACCCTCTCCTTCAGATTCGGAGGCATCCGCCCGCCATTCATCTATGATGTCCAATGTCTCATCGTCTTCCGAGGATATAACCGGTGGGGGTAATTATGATCTTGATAAATGCTAGCTTCGTTTAACATGTGTCTTCCCTTTGCCTGAGCATGCGACACTGTGAGGCCAGCTCATTGGCCTTTAGTAAGGCATTGGAGGTCCTTGGAAGGAGCCTCCGAGCCCATATCATCCTCTGCAGTTTGCGGTGTCGGTCCCCTAGTTTGGGTGGAAAGCTCAGGTGGAACTTGAGACAACATCTTGGAGATTGCTTTCTCCATGGAAGCTGCCATGGCAGCATTTATCATTGCCTGGAAATCTTGGCTCTGTTGTGGGGAGTCCGACATGGTGTATATGTGTTGTCCTGTGGAATAGATTACATATGTGTTAGACCACTTGCCTATTTAAGGCCTGGTGTGTAGACCCCTTGCTCAGTGCAATCGGAGGGTTCGCCTGGTATGTGGGTGGATATCTCTTATAGATCCCCACTAAATATATTGTTATGAGGGCTCAAGTATAGCGCCGGTCATATTGAGTGGCTGATCTCATAAGGGGAAGAAGCCCTTGTAATTTTGGGGAGTCGTTAACAGACTCCAATAGCCAGAGGGGATAACCCCTAAGTCCCTAACTTGGTGGGGAGGTACCAGTAAATTCCAGGAATCTGGAGTGACCCCTAGTAGCAGGTTCTTTAAAGCATGCAAGGTTCACCCCAATAACATAGCAGGGGGCTCATCCCTGTGATCAGCTGTAATAAGCAGTCTGCACACCAGGCACACATTTACATTATAGTTGGTGGTAGCATATATAGTGTTAGCAGCAGACAGTAATTATGTAAATTAATAATAGGTCATATATCCCAACCTGAATATGCACTACTAGTGTTAGGAGGAATGATCATCTTTTTTGTCAGAATCCTGGGTTACTGATGCAAGCAGTAAGTGCTGGGGCAGTACAATGAGGATCTCTCCGCTCAAATCTGTTGCAGGCCGTCTTCGGGTGCCTGTAAGGTAAAATAAGATGGCCGCCATGAATCTCGCACTCTTGCGAGATTCAAGATGGCCACCAAATGAGTGGACCCGGCGGGAAGAACATCCATGGGTCCGAGAAAGTGAGTAACAGCCGTAACCCTCTGACAGCAGCAAAGACAAGGATTAGTAGAAAGAAGCCCTCCTCCTCGTCTACCACAAGCCGCGGTCCGTTTTCAGCCAGTTGTGGCTGGGTTAGTTCAGTTAGAAATGAAGGGGGAGAGTTCATGAAAACACATAGACAGTCTGGAGTCTGACAGGCAAGTACAAAATAGATATTTAGTAAGAATAGGCTCAGATAGATAGTGGAAATGGACTATTAATGTAGTAAAGCACAACAGTATAGTGGCAATATAAGAAAAATGTGTGAAAAATTAAGTAATCAGGAAAAAAAATTATATCACATATAATAAGGTATAGGAGCAAATACTCTGACCTGTGACTCTGCAGGAGCAGCAAAGAAAGAGGAGGGGTTGGGGCAGTCCTGACTTATATCTGTGATGACATGTTGTTTTGATTGGTTAAGGTTTTTTGATTGACCTGCTTGCTGCTGGAGTTTTAAAGTAAAGAAAGTCAATGCAAAATATAACGCCTCCTGTCATGTGGTAAAATTATATATTACTGCAAAATAGTTCAGAATTTAATTCATACTGCTGTTTCGCTTGACCAAATTTTGGTATTGAAGGCCATTCAAACAGCCAAAACATCAGCTGCCTATGATTGTGCTCACATACAAAATATGTCTACCATATTACCTGGCTTTACGACTTAGCAATGTAGGACATTTATGACTATGCAAAATTAGACGTTTATATATCTGGATTAAAAATAAAAAATGAAGTGAGAGATTTTTTATAATGATGAAAAATATGGAGGCAGGAGTTATTCTGCATTCAAAAATGTTATTCTATGTTTAAATTGCATCTGCGGAACATTCCAAGCAACATAACAAGTATACCACACTGCAGTGGTCTTGGGGTGTTCTGGCACCATATCATTGCAAGTAGTCAAACCATGTTATTACTTACCTGGGTACGCCAGGCTCCGTGTCTGTCTTCCATTATCTCAGCAACAGAGCCAGAGCCTCTGTGTCTGATCCAAGCTTCACAGTGATTCCCAACTAGAATAAATGTGATAAGTTTTCTGCCCAGAGAACAGAGGTCACCCACTTATACAATATCCTCTACTTTCATTCTGCAAAGTCAGATAATTTAGGTGTTTGTAATTCTGGTAATTGTTTATATTGCTGTCCTATAGTGATGTCGCGAACACAAAATTTTCGGTTCGCAAACGGCGGACGCGAACTTCCACAAACGTTTGCGAACCGGCGAACCGGGCGAACCGCCATAGACTTCAATGGACAGGCGAATTTTAAAACCCACAGGGACTCTTTCTGGCCACAATAGTGATGGAAAAGTTGTTTCAAGGGGACTAACACCTGCACTGTGGCATGCCGGAGAGGGATACATGGCAAAACTCACATGGAAAATTACACAGTTGATGCAGAGTCTGGTTTTAATCCATAAAGGGCATAAATCACCTAACATTCCTAAATCACAATGGATATGGATTGACACCTGACATATGACATATTGACACCTTGACATATGGATTGACACCTGTCCTCAGAGACCCTGATACACACTGACACAGAGCAGAATAGGGACTGTTCCCCCTACATAGGGTCACTTGGCAGATATGGATTGACACCTATCCTAAGGATCCCTGATACACACTGACACAGAGCAGAATAGGGGCTGCTCCCCCTACATATTGTCACTTGGCAGATATGGATTGACACCTGTCCTCAGAGACCCTGATACACACTGACACAGAGCAGAATAGGGACTGTTCCCCTACATAGGGTCACTTGGCAGATATGGATTGACACCTGTCCTCAGGGATCCTGATACACACTGACACAGAGCAGAATAGGGACTGTTCCCCCTACATAGGGTCACTTGGCAGATATGGATTGACACCTATCCTTAGGGACCCTGATACACACTGACACAGAGCAGAATAGGGGCTGCTCCCCCTACATATTGTCACTTGGCAGATATGGATTGACACCTGTCCTCAGAGACCCTGATACACACTGACACAGAGCAGAATAGGGACTGTTCCCCTACATAGGGTCACTTGGCAGATATGGATTGACACCTGTCCTCAGGGATCCTGATACACACTGACACAGAGCAGAATAGGGACTGTTCCCCCTACATAGGGTCACTTGGCAGATATGGATTGACACCTATCCTTAGGGACCCTGATACACACTGACACAGAGCAGAATAGGGAATATTCACTAAATGCCAAACATTGTTATACAGGGGAATATTCAGTAAATAAGGATAAGGGGGGGGGAACCTACTGTCCTCCCCCCTGACCCCCACCACTGCGCGGTGGGTGGGGGCCATAAATCACAATGGGGGGGGACCTACTGTCCTCCCGCCCGCCCCCACCCGTGAGCGGTGGGTGGGGGCCATAAAAATAATGAGGGGGGACCTACTGTATGATGTTGTATCGATCAGGTAGTGTAAGGGTTACGCCCGCTTCACAGTGACAGACCAAACTCCCCGTTTAACGCACCGCAAACAACCGCAAACAGTCCATTTGCAAAACCGCAAACTCCCCATTTGCACACAGTGGCATCTCTAGGATTCATTTTTAGGGGGGGCACATGGTGGGCCAGGGACAAAAGTAGGGGGGCACATTTAACCCCGCCCTCACCGCAGATTGACCCCACCCCTGCTGCATGTTAAGCCCCGCCCCCGACACAAGGTGTGTTTTTTTTTTTTATAATCCCTGGTGGAGAATTCATTATTTTCCACCAAAGATTATTAAAAAACAAACATTTCCGTTGATACAGTCCATACACACACACACACACACACACAGACTACTCAGTCCTTACACACACACACACACACACAGACAGACTGCTGACCATACACACACACACACAGACTGCTGAGTCCATACACACACACAGACTGCTGAGTCCATACACACACACACACAAACACACACAGACTGCTGAGTCCATACACACACACAGACTGCTGAGTCCATACACACACAGACTGCTGAGTCCATACACACACACACACAGACTGCCGAGCAGTGGCGGATCCAGAACCAAATCTCGGGAGGGGCACTGGGGGTGGGCTAGAGCGGGGTGAAAAGGGCTGCAGCGGAGGAATAGGGGACTCTTGTTTAGGGGATAGGAGGCTGTACACATATGCGGCCACACACAGTGATATGAAAACACAATAACACACTGGCACATACACACAGAGAAAAACATATACCTTCACACACATACACTGGCACACCCACAGATACAAACCTATACCTACACATTCACACACAGATACCTACATACACAGATACACATTCCTACACATATACACACACTGGCACACAAATACACACACATACCTGCACATACACACACTGGCACATAGATACACACATACCTAGACATGCACACACACAGATCCCTAAATATACACAAAATTACACACATACCTTCACATACACACACACACACAGATACCTACATACACAGATACACATACCTACACATATACACACACTGGCACACAAATACACACACATACCTACACATATACACACACATATACACACACATACCTACACATGCACACACACACACACACACATCCCTAAATATACACAAAATGACACACATACCTTCACATACACACACACAGATACAAGGCAATAGAATATACAGACAAAACTCCAGGTACTGAAGATATATTTATTGGAGTATAGAACACCTTAAAAGTGCAAACGTGCAACGTTTCGGCCCTAGAGGGCCCTAATCATGTTTAAGTCCGTCTAGGGCTGAAAAGCTGCACTTTTATGTGGTGTTCTACCCTTCAATAAATACACCTTCAGTACCCGGAGTGTTGCCTGTATATTCTATTACCTTGTATTGTTGGACGGATTAGCAGTGTCTTTCTAATGCAAAACACCTCTGAGGCTGTGGGCCAGAGTGAAAAGCGCAACCTGAGTGCAGTGGTACACACAGATATACACTAACATACAAACATACTCACAGATACACACTGACACTCACAGATACACACACCCAGATGCACACATACTCACAGATACACACCGACACTCACAGATGCACACTGACACTCACAGATACACACTGACACTCACATATACACACACATACACACTGACACTCAAAGATACACACTGACACTCACAGATACACACACATACACACTGACACTCACAGATACACACACATACACACTGACACTCACAGATACGCACACATACACACACTGACACTCGCAGATACAGATACACACTCACACTCACAGATACACACTGACACTCACAGATACACACACATACACACTGACACTGACACTCACAGATACACTCACAGATACACACTGACACTCACAGATACAGACACACACAGACACTCACAGATACACACACATACACTCACACATACACACTGACACTCAGATACAGATACACACTGACACTCACAGATACACACATACACACTGACACTCATACATACACACTAACACTCACAGATACACACTGACACTCGCACATACACACTGACACTCGCACATACACACTGACACTCACAGATACAGATACACACTGACACTCACATATACACACTGACACTCACAGATACACACTGACAATCACAGATAAACAAACACATACACACTGACACTCACAGATACACACAGATAAACACACATACACAATGACACTCATAGATACACACAGATAAACACACATACACACTGACACTCACAGATACACACAGATAAACACACATATACACTGACACTCACAGATACACACAGATAAACACACATACACACTGACACTCACAGATACACACAGACACTCACAGA
Source organism: Pelobates fuscus (assembly GCF_036172605.1). Classification (NCBI taxonomy): domain Eukaryota; kingdom Metazoa; phylum Chordata; class Amphibia; order Anura; family Pelobatidae; genus Pelobates; species Pelobates fuscus. The sequence goes on from NC_086325.1 coordinate 120,117,010, forward strand.
TACACACAGATGTACACATACCTAAACATATACACTGGCACACACACAATTTGCAGCTTCCATAATGTTAACCACCCACCCTGCCCCTTCCATACCTTTTGGTTGCAGGGAGGTGACTTTCTGGGGCTGGCTGATCCTGGTGGGAGTCTGAAGCTGCAGAGCTCTCTCTCCTCCCTCCTCCTTCTCTCTCAGCTGCCTCCTCCTTCTCTCTCAGCTGCCTCCTCCTTCTCTCTCAGCTGCCTCCTCCTTCTCTCCCAGCTGCCTGCAGCCTGTGTGTTCTCAGCCTGTGCGGTCTGTAAGCTGGGAGGAAGTAACAGTCACTTCCTCCCAGCACTCCCTGCAACTTTAAAGGGGCCCGGTCTGCCAAAGGGCTGCAGCACCCGACCGAGCGCCTAATGAGGTAGGTCCACAGATGGCAGCTGCACTATTTTCGGGGGGGAGGGGCAAGTTGCTGGCATTTGGGGGGGCCCAAGGGGGGGCACAGCATGATGTAGGGGGGGCCATGGCCCCCTCTGGCCCTCCCCTAGCGACGCCACTGTTTGCACAAGGTTGGATACCAAGCTAGCCATGTCCGTTCCTTGTCCTCACTGATGTCATTGAAGGTCTCTTCCTCCACCCAGCCAAGTACAACACCAAGGGTCCCTGAAAGTGCCAATAATCTGAAAAAAGAAAAAATCTCCCAAGAAGGAGATCTAAAACTGGCATAGGAAAAGGTTAGACAACTATAATAAAGCTATACCTACAAATTCTAGTGAGCATAGGTGTATAATAGAGGGAGAAAGGAAAAGCAGAGTAATGATTCCTAATACCGTGGTTAGTATCCTTTGTTAAAGTAAATTGAGTAATGGACAAAAATCTTTATTGTATCATTTATAAATAACAAAGGGATAGTATACTCATTCCCCTATAGTGGCTAATTGTGTAATAATGGTAATACTATTACCTATTATATAATATTGCCAGGGGCAAGGAAATTCCCTCTAAATAGATGGGTATTTGCAGAGAGTATGGAGACCGAAGTGATAAAGTGTCAATAAGGTGATATAAAGTTAAATGTATCACAGACACACAGCCACCCTTTCTCTTAGCTACTTTCCAGAAATGCTGGATAGGTAGAAGGGCTATAAAGACTCAGAGAGGTCTAAGAAGAATCCTCTAAACTAGCCCTAATCTCCTTAAACACCTTCAAGGGTGTTCTAAGCTAAAGCTCAATCTAAACGTTTAGATGACTGCCTGATTTCCCATCACAGATGCTGGCTAGGAATAACAGTGTGCAAGACAAAGAGTGGGTCTAAGTGCCCATAGTGCAGTAAAGTGTCCCTAGTGAAGTGAAAAAGAGAATAACGAGCTGGCGCCCAAGAGAATAACGAGCTGGCGCCCTATCAGGGGACGTGTGTTTGGCATCGATTTTAGGAACCGGGAGATGGAAAAAGATGCTTGGTCGGTCCTCCTACTTCAAATTTGGGGCACTGCGCGTGCAATCTAATGTGCTACCAGATAGGAGTGGTGTGTTAAGTAGTGCTATTCCTATCAGTTTAATCCCTGTTATGTGCCTTTTTTTTGGTTTGGTTTTTGAAGCCACAGTGCAGCACCAGAGGGCCGAAAAATTAGGCATGTACACATGCCTGAAAAATTAGGTATTGTTGCAGCCGCTGCTGTAGTAGTGGCCATAAAAAATTATGTTTGTTTCCCAGGCAGAAAGTGCCCTAAAACATTGTGGCTTGAACCCTAGTTGGTGGCGGATAAGTCACGCAAGTCAACCGGCATTCAGAGCTAAAATACAGCAGCGTGTGGACCATTTTTAGCCCAAGGCAGCTCATCTCATCAGGCCTTTTTTAGTCGAATGTATCGCCCAGTGTCAGTCCCTTCGGGATCCATCCCTCATTCATCTTAATAAAGGTGAGGTAATCTAGACTTTTTTGACCTAGGCGACTTCTCTTCTCAGTGACAATACCTCCTGCTGCACTGAAGGTCCTTTCTGACAGGACACTTGAAGCGGGGCAGGCCAGAAGTTCTATCGCAAATTGGGATAGCTCAGGCCACAGGTCAAGCCTGCACACCCAGTAGTCAAGGGGTTCATCGCTCCTCAGAGTGTCGATATCTGCAGTTAAGGCGAGGTAGTCTGCTACCTGTCGGTAGAGTCGTTCTCTGAGGGTGGATCCCGAAGGGCTGTGGCGATGCGTAGGACTTAAAAAGCTCCGCATGTCCTCCATCAACAACACGTCTTTAAAGCGTCCTGTCCTTGCCGGCGTGGTCGTGGGAGGAGGAGGATGACTTTCACCTCTTCCCCTGTTAGATTCCTGTTGTGCTGTGACATCACCCTTATACGCTGTGTAAAGCATACTTTTTAATTTATTTTGCAAATGCTGCATCCTTTCCGACTTGTTGTAATTTGGTAACATTTCCGCCACTTTCTCCCGTTCCTCCTCCTCAGTGATCTCAATGAAGGTATGTTCTTCCCCCCAGCCACGTACAACACCACGGGTACCTGATAGGTGACAATGAGCACCCTGGGATGCCTGTTGTAGATGGTCTTCCTCCTCCTCCTCAAAGCCACATTCCTCCTCTGACTCCTCTTCCTCACAATCCTCTTCCAGCGTTGCCGCAGGTCCAGCAAGCGATGCTGATAAGGCTGTTTCTGGTGGTGATGGTGACCACAACTCTTCCTCTTCCTCTTCACGCTGATCTACAGCCTGATCGAGCAGTCTTCGCAGGGCACGATCCAGGAAGAAAACAAATGGTATGATGTCACTGAGGGTGCCTTTGGTTCGACTGACTAGGTTTGTCACCTCCTCAAAAGGACGCATGAGCCTACAGGCATTGCGCATAAGCGTCCAGTAACGTGGCAAAAAAAAATCCCAGCTCCCCAGAGGCTGTCCTAGCACCTCGGTCATACAAATATTTATTAACGTCTTTTTCTTGTTGGAGCAGGCGGTCGAACATTAGGAGTGTTGAATTCCAACGTGTCGGGCTGTCGCAAATCAAGCGCCTCACTGGCATGTTGTTTCGCCGCTGGATATATGCAAAGTGCGCCATGGCCGTGTAGGAACTCCTGAAATAGCCACACACCTTCCTGGCCTGCTTCAGGATGACCTGTAAGCCTGTACTTGTACTTATGCACAAAGCGTTGACCTGTACTTATGCACAAAGCGTTGTACGATCAGATTACACACATGTGCCATGCACGGCACATGTGTCAACTTGTCCAACTTCAATGCCGCCAACAAATTTGTTCCGTTGCCACAAACCACTTTGCCGATACCCAGTTACTGCGAAGTCAGCCACTTTTCCACCTGTGCGTTCAGGGCGGACAGGAGTGCTTGTCCGGTGTGACTCTCTGCTTTCAAGCAAGTCAAACCCAAGACGGCGTGACACTGCCGTATCCGGGATGTGGAATAGTACCTGGGGAGCTGGGGGGGGTGCCGTTGATGTGGAGCAAGACGCAGCAGCAGAAAAGGACTCAGCCGAAGAGGTTATGGAAGAGGATGGAGTAGGAGGAGTAGAGGAGGTTGCAGCAGGCCTGCCTGCAAGTCGTGGCAGTGTCACCAACTCCTCTGCAGAGCCACGCATTCCATGCTTGGCAGCCGTCAGCAGGTTTACTCAATGCGCAGTGTAGGTGATATACCTGCCCTGACCATGCTTTGCAGACCAGGTATCAGTGGTCAGATGGACCCTTGCCCCAACACTGTGTGCCAGACATGCCATTACTTCCTTTTGCACAATCGAGTACAGGTTGGGGATTGCCTTTTGTGAAAATAAATTTCGTCCGGGTACCTTCCACTGCGGTGTCCCAATAGCTACAAATTTTTTGAATGCCTCAGACTCCACCAGCTTGTATGGTAAAAGCTGGCGGGCTAATAGTTCAGACAAGCCAGCTGCCAGACGCTGGGCAACGGGGTGACTTTCTGACATTGGCTTCTTACACTCAAACATATCCTTGACAGACAACTGACTGTGGGCAGATGAGCGAGAACTGCTCAAGGCGAGAGACGGAGTGGCGGATGGTTGAGAGGGGGCAAGGAGGACAACAGTGGTTGACGTGGCTGAAGATGCTGGACCAGGAGGAGGATGGCGGCTTTGAGTTTGTGTGCTGCTTGTACTCATGTGTTGATCCCATAGGCGTTTGTGATGTGCGATCATGTGCCTACGCAAAGCAGTTGTACCTAGGTGGGTGTTGGACTTCCCACGACTCAGTTTATTTTGGCACAGGTTGCAAATGGCATTGCTGTTGTCAGAGGCAGACACACAAAAAAAATGCCACACTGCTGAGCTCTGCAATGACGGCATTCTGGTGGTGGACACAGCATGCGTTGATTGGCGTTCTGTCGGGCTGACCCCGGGTGCCAATGCATGCTGTCTGACTGTGCCACTAGCTCCTTGCGACAACCTCCCCCTGCTTCCAACTCGTCTCCTCCTCCTCCTCTCTGTCTCCCCATCTGAACTGTTCTTCTTCTTGCCGAGCGGGCACCCACGTGACATCCATGTACGCATCGTCATCATCAACCGCTTCACTTGTATCTGACAACTCAGCAAAGGGAGCAGCAGCGGATACATCATCATCATCACACCGTACGTCCATGTGTGTAATGCTGCCTGCCTGAGATATATCCCTGTTATCTACATCCTCTGGCAATAATGGTTGCGCATCACTCATTTCTTCAAACGGATGTGTAAATAGCTCCTCTGACATACCAAGTGAAGCGGCTGTGGTGCTAGTGTTGGTGGTGGCGGCAGGCGCGTGAGTTGTATTTTGAGAGGTGCCCGAAGCTAAGCTGGAGGAGGATGGTGTGTCAAGGTTCCGAGCGGAAGCTGTAGAAGATTGGGTGTCCTGTGTTAGCCAGTCAACTATGTCCTCAGAACTTTTCAAGTTCAGGGTACGTGGCCTCTGAAAACTGGGCATTATTCTAGGGCCAAAGGGATTCACAGCACCACGACCACGATGGCCCCTGCGGGGTGGCCTGTTCTGCCTGTTATTTTTTGGGGGATTAGTGGTACTATGCGTGCAAGCTACAGTGCGACCAGATATGAGTGGCACTGTGCAGTGGCAGAGGTTGGCAGAGTACACGCTGTAGGCCTGACACACCCGCTTGAAGACAACTAACTGCTATTCAATCTATAACAATTAAAAAAAAAAATTGTTTTTAAATCAATGCTATTGTGACACCAGATATGAGTGGCAATGTGAACATGCAGAGGTTGGCAGAGTACACGCTGAAGGCCTGACACCCACTTTAAGGACACTGACTGCTATTATCTTACAGTGAAAAACTTTTTATCTTTTTAAAGGCACGCTATAGAGACACCAGATATGAGTGACAAAGTACACTGGCAGAGGTTGGCAGAGTACACGCTGAAGGCCTGACACCCAGACGCTTGCAGACAACTAACTGCTATTAGCTTACAGTGAAAAACTTTTTTTTTGTAAAGGCACGCTATAGAGACACCAGATATGAGTGGCAAAGTACACTGGCAGAGGTTGGCTGAGTACACGCTGAAGGCTTGACACCCAGACCCTTGCAGACAACTAACTGCTATTAGCTTACAGTAAAAAACTTTTTTTCTTTTTAAAGGCATGCTATAGAGACACCAGATATGAGTGGCAAAGTGCACTTGCAGAGGTTGGCAGAGTACACGTTGAAGTCCTGACACCCGCTTTAAGGACACTGACTGCTATTAGCTATAGTGAAAAACTTTTTTTTCTTTTTAAAGGCACGCTGTAGAGACACCACATATGAGTGTCAAAGTGCACTTGCAGAGGTTGGCAGAGTACACGCTGAAGGCCTGACACCCGCTTTAAGGACACTGACTGCTATTAGCTTACAGTGATTTTTTTTTTTTTTTTAACCCCTTAAGGACCAAACTTCTGGAATAAAGGGGAATCATGACATGTCACACATGTCATGTGTCCTTAAGGGGTTAAAGGCACCCTATGGAGACACCAGATATGAGTGGCAAAGTGCACTTGCAGAGGTTGGCAGAGTACACGCTGAAGGCCTGACACCCGCTTTAAGGACACTAACTGCTATTAGCTTACAGTGGAAACCTTTTTTCTTTTTAAAGGCACGCTATAGAGACACCAGATATGAGTGGCAAAGTACACTGGCAGAGGTTGGCAGAGTACACGCTGAAGGCCTGACACCCAGACGCTTGCAGACAACTAACTGCTATTAGCTTACAGTGAAAAACTTTTTTTCTTTTTAAAGGCACGCTATTGTGACACCAGATATGAGTGGAAAAGTACACTGGCAGAGGTTGGCAGAGTACACGCTGAAGGCCTGATACCCAGATGCTTGCAGACAACTAACTGCTATTAGCTTACAGTGAAAAACTTTTTTTATTTTTAAAAGCACGCTATAGAGACACCAGATATGAGTGGCAAAGTGCACTTGCAGAGGTTGGCAGAGTACACGCTGAAGTCCTGACACCCGCTTTAAGGACACTGACTGCTATTAGCTTACAGTGATTTTTTTTTTTTTTTTAACCCCTTAAGGACCAAACTTCTGGAATAAAGGGGAATCATGACATGTCACACATTTTATGTGTCCTTAAGGGGTTAAAGGCACCCTATGGAGACACCAGATATGAGTGGCAAAGTGCACTTGCAGAGGTTGGCAGAGTACACGCTGAAGGCCTGACAACCGCTTTAAGGACACTAACTGCTATTAGCTTACAGTGGAAATCTTTTTTTCTTTTTAAAGGCACGCTATAGAGACACCACATATGAGTGGCAAAGTACACTGGCAGAGGTTGGCAGAGTACACGCTGAAGGCCTGACACCCAGACGCTTGCAGACAACTAACTGCTATTAGCTTACAGTGAAAAACCTTTTTTCTTTTTAAAGGCACGCTATTGTGACACCAGATATGAGTGGAAAAGTACACTGGCAGAGGTTGGCAGAGTACACGCTGAAGGCCTGATACCCAGATGCTTGCAGACAACTAACTGCTATTAGCTTACAGTGAAAAACTTTTTTCTTTTTAAAGGCACGCTATAGAGACACCAGATATGAGTGGCAAAGTACACTGGCAGAGGTTGGCAGAGTACACGCTGAAGGCCTGACACCCAGACGCTTGCAGACAACTAACTGCTATTCAATCTATTACATTGAAAAACATTTTTTTGTTTTTAAATGCAAGCTTAAGCTATTGTGACACCAGATATGAGTGGTGCACTGGGCAATTGGGCACAGTATCCACGGTGAGCCTGACACAGAAGCTGGCAGGCAGGCAACTGCAATTACATTACACAGAGATCAGATGAGTCCTTCAGGACTGTAGTGGACACTGAATACCCTAGCCTAGCTATCCATTTCCCTATCAAATCAGCAGCAGCTACACTTTCCCTCCTCTATCTAAGAATGCAGCTTCAGAATTAATCTAAAATGGATGCTGTACAGGAGGTGGGAGGGTCTGGAAGGGAGGGTCTGCTGCTAATTTGCTGGAATGTGTCTGCTGACCGTGAGGTACAGGGTCAAAGTTTACTCAATGATGACGAATAGGGGGCGGATCGAGCTGCGCATGTGTTCGCCGGTCGTGGTGAGCGCGAACACGCTATGTTCGCCGGGAACTATTCGCCCGTGGGTGCCCGCTCGGTAAGAAGAAGCACAGGGTGAAAGTTCAGATGGGGTGACAGAGAGGAGGAGGAGGAGACGAGTTGGAAGCAGGGGGAGGTCGTCGCAAAGAGCTAGTGGCACAGTCAGACAGCATGCATTGGCACCTGGGGTCAGCCCGACAGCACGCCAATCAACGCATGTTGTGTCCACCACCAGAATGCCGTCATTGCAGAGCTCAGCAGTGTGGCATTTTTTTTGTGTGTCTGCCTCTGACAACAGCGATGCCATTTGCAACCTGTGCCAAAAGAAACTGAGTCGTGGGAAGTCCAACACCCACCTAGGTACAACTGCTTTGCGTAGGCACATGATCGCACATCACAAACGCCTATGGGATCAACACATGAGTACAAGCAGCACACAAACTCAAAGCCACCATCCTCCTCCTGTTCCAGCATCTTCAGCCACGTCAACCACTGCTGTCCTCCTTGCCCCCTCTCAACCATCCGCCACTCCATCTGTCGCCTTGAGCAGTTCCCGCTCATCTGCCCACAGTCAGGTGTCTGTCAAGGACATGTTTGAGCGTAAGAAGCCAATGTCAGAAAGTCACCCCCTTGCCCAGCGTCTGACAGCTGGCTTGTCTGAATTATTAGCCCCCGCTTTTACCATACAAGTTGGTGGAGTCTGAGGCGTTCCAAAAATGTGTAGCTATTGGGACACCGCAGTGGAAGGTACCCGGACGAAATTTCTTTTCACAAAAGGCAATCCCCAACTTGTACTCGATTGTGCAAAAGGAAGTAATGGCATGTCTGGCACACAGTGTTGGGGCAAGGGTCCATCTGACCACTGATACCTGGTCTGCAAAGCATGGTCAGGGCAGGTATATCACCTACACTGCGCATTGGGTAAACCTGCTGACGGCTGCCAAGCATGGAATGTGTGGCTCTGCAGAGGAGTTGGTGACACCGCCACGACTTGCAGGCAGGCCTGCTGCCACCTTCTCTACTCCTCCTACTCCATCCTCTTCCATAACCTCCTCGGCTGAGTCCTCTTCTGCTGCTGCGTCAGTGTCATGCCGTTTTGGGTTTGACTTGCTTGAAAGCAGTGAGTCACACCGGACAAGCACTCCTGTCCGCCCTGAACGCACAGGTGGAAAAGTGGCTGACTCCGCAGCAACTGGATATCGGCAAAGTGGGTTGTGACAACGGAACAAATTTGTTGGCGGCATTGAAGTTGGGCAAGTTGACACATGTGCCATGCATGGCACATGTGTGTAATCTGATCGTACAACGCTTTGTGCATAAGTACACAGGCTTACAGGACATCCTGAAGCAGGCCAGGAAGGTGTGTGGCTATTTCAGGCATTCCTACACGGCCATGGCGCACTTTGCAGATATCCAGCGGCGAAACAACATGCGCTTGATTTGCGACAGCCCGACACGTTGGAATTCAACACTCCTAATGTTCGACCGCCTGCTCCAACCGCCTGCTGACCGGGGTGCTAGGACAGCCTCTGGGGAGCTGGGATTTTTTTTGCCACGTTACTGGACGCTCATGCGCAATGCCTGTAGGCTCATGCGTCCTTTTGAGGAGGTGACAAACCTAGTCAGTCGAACCGAAGGCACCATCAGCAACATCATACCATTTGTTTTCTTCCTGGAGCGTGCCCTGCAAAGAGTGCTGGATCAGGCCGTAGATCAGCGTGAAGAGGAAGAGGCAGAGTTGTGGTCACCATCACCACCAGAAACAGCCTTATCAGCATCGCTTGCTGGACCTGCGGCAACGCTGGAAGAGGATTGTGAGGAAGAGGAGTCAGAGGAGGAATGTGGCTTTGAGGAGGAGGAGGAGGAAGACCAACCACAACAGGCATCCCAGGGTGCTCGTTGTCACCTATCTGGTACCCGTGGTGTTGTACGTGGCTGGGGGGAAGAACATACCTTCATTGAGATCACTGAGGAGGAGGAACGGGAAATTAGTAGCTCGGCATCCAACCTTGTGCAAATGGGGTCTTTCATGCTGTCGTGCCTGTTGAGGGACCCTCGTATAAAAAGGCTGAAGGAGAACGACCTGTACTGGGTGTCCACGCTTCAAGTGTCCTGTCAGAAAGGACCTTTAGTGCAGCAGGAGGTATTGTCACTGAGAAGAGAAGTCACCTAGGTCAAAAAAGTCTAGATTACCTCACCTTTATTAAGATGAGTGAGGGATGGATCCCGAAGGGACTGACACTGGGCGATACATTCGACTAAAAAAGGCCTGATGAGATGAGCTGCCTTGGGCTAAAAATGGTCCACACGCTGCTGTATTTTAGCTCTGAATGCCGGTTGACTTGCGTGACTTATCCGCCACCAACTAGGGTTCAAGCCGCAATGTTTTAGGGCACTTTCTGCCTGGGAAACAAACATCAATTTTTATGGCCGCTGCTACAGCAGCGGCTGCAACAATACCTTATTTTTCAGGCATGTGTACATGCCTAATTTTTCGGCCCTCTGGTGCTGCACTGTGGCTTCTTAGACCTCTCTGAGTCTTTATAGCCCTTCTACCTATCCAGCATTTCTGGAAACTAGCTAAGAGAAAGGGTGGCTGTGTGTCTGTGATACATTTAACTTTATATCACCTTATTGACACTTTATCACTCCGGTCTCCATACTCTCTGCCTATACCCATCGATTTAGAGGGAATTTCCTTGCCCCTGCCAATATTATATAATAGGTAAAAAAACTTGCTTAAGAGTCCATACAGTCCACACATTCTTATAAAAGGGTCCTGAAGGGGTTAATCTTGTGTTGAAGGGATTAATCTTGTATTGTAGCAGGAAATACACTGTAGCTTTTTTTCATGGATAATACCTTCAAAGGATACAAAAGAGAGCTTGCATAGTGTAAAACAGTATTTAATAAATAAAAAGATACCCTTCCCCCCAAATGGAACCCTTACGTTAGCAAGTAGTGACACTCGTTTCCAAGATATCACAAAAATCACTTTGAATAGTCAGAGGCTGTGAAGCCGTTTACCGTCCGCTGCTCAGCAGTATTCAAAATTCCCGCCCGATCTCAGCGCTGATACGGTGGGTTCTAGCCTGCAGGATGCGAGCATCAGCGTGTGGTCGATTCTGAGCCGGCTGTAAACATCAGACCTCTGCACCCGATAGCGCTTCAACGCGTTTCGCCCGCTTAGCCGGGCTTTTTCAAGATAGTGTATCGGCTGAACAGGACATCTTTCAATACATTTCCATCTGATCAGCTAATAATGAACTGCTGAACGACTTATGGTTTTTAACACATAAAGTACAAAGGATGAATAAATAAAGTCATGTCCTTCTTAAACATAAAAGTATATAAAATACCAGTATCTAATAAAAATTGTCAAATACAGAAAATATATTTTAGAGAAAACATTATAGTACATCGGTTGTAAAACATTATACATCGGAAAAATAAAATCCTTTATAAAACAAGAGGTAGGTGGTCTATTCCATATATACATAGTGCAGTTGATTCATAATAACTTTTAAACTTCCCTCATTTATATCCAGTTGATGAGGGAGGCACAGTTAAAAATAAAGTGAGGAGAAAGAAGAAATAATAATAATGATAGAAATCATCATCAGTCATTGAGTAAAGATAAATGGAAAAATATATATATATATATCTGAAGATGTTCTCCAAAAATAGAAAAATACATATAATTTTAGTAATGCAATTAAAAAGAATACAAATTGAAAAGTCCCATTTCAGAAAGGCACTTCAAAGAATATAATTGATGATAGTATAGTAAATATGTTTGGTAAAAACCAGTGCCCCACCTTCTAGAGGTGTTCATGGGATAGAGCACCATATCAATACCCTGAAACGGGCAGTGGTGGTCAGGAAAATATATATGTTATGTCAGTATTCCTAATATGCAAATGTAACTTCAAATAACACCTAATAGTCTCAAGGATGGAAAGTTAGGAATTAGAAATCCTTAAAATATAGTGTACCCTGGTTATAGAGAACTAGTCAGATATGGCTTTTAGAAAGTTTCACATCTAGGTACCATATATAGAAGTTATCTACAGAATATTTACAAGATATTTACAAGTTCTAGGTCCACATTCAGACCTAGTGGAGCCAAAGTTTTTAAGTTAAAGATCCACGACATTTCCTGATATATTAATTTCTTAGCCAGTTCTCCCCCTCTCCATGGAATATTAACCTTTTGTATTCCACAGAACGTGAGGCAGCCTGGGTCACTCCCATGGTGCTCCATGAAGTGTCTAGACACAGAATGTTTATCAAATTTCCTTCTGATGTTATATATATGCTCGTTAAGTCTTGTTTTCAGCATTCTTTTGGTTTGTCCTACATATTGTAGTCCGCATGGACAACCTAAAAGGTATATCACTTGCTTGGAGTGGCACGTAATACACTCCTTTATACTATATGGTTTTTTGGTGACTAGAGATTCAAAACTAGAGATACCTCTATAAGGGGGACCTATGGTTTTGCATATACTGCAGTTCCCACATTTAAAAAAACCCTTCTCTGCGTTCAGAAAGTGTGTTTTTGGTTTTGATTGTCTATAGCTGTGTACCAACTGATTCCTAATTGTAGGTGCACCCCTAAAAATTATCCTTGGTTTCTGAGGTAAAAGTGGAGCTAGAATTGGATCCTTGTGTAGAAAGTGCCAGTGCTTCTTGATAGTTCTCCTTAAAAGGTGTGCATGACTACTGTAGTTGAAAATAATAGGACACTTAAAATTCTGTGAATTCTCCTTATCTTTCTTAGATGGATTTATAAGAGTAGTTCTTTCCAAGTCTTTAGCTTTATTGAGTGCTGATTCTAAAAGCTCAGGTTCATATGCTTTTTCTATAAACTGTTGTTTAACCAGCTCTAACTGTTGTTCGCAAGTTATAGAATCTGTACAATTCTTCCTTATTCTCTGAAACTGTCCATAAGGGACATTGGTCAGCCACGGTGGATGATGGCAACTTGTTCTTAGGATAAAGCTATTCACATCTACCATCTTAAAGAAGGTTTTTGATTTTAAAGTCCCTTCTTCTACATAGAGGACTAAATCCAAAAAATCCACACTAGTTGTGCTATGTTTAGAGGTAAAGGACAAGTTGGATCTGTTGTTGTTCATGTGTCCTAAAAACATGGAGAGTTCATGTTCTTCCCCTTCCCAAATAAAAAAACGTTGATATACCTTCTATAGAGGACCAGGTTCGCTACCCATGAATGCCCGCTCCATATATTCATGTCTTCCCAGTATGCCATAAACATATTGGCATAACTGGGTGCGAACCTGGTCCCCATAGCGGTTCCCGTGACTTGTAAGTAAATCTCCTCATCATGCCAGAAAAAATTATGGGTCAGGATAAAATTAATGCACTCAATTAAGAACTCAACTTGTTCCATCTGTAATTGTGAGTCTCGATATTGGATACTCCTAACCGCTTTTAGTCCCAATTCGTGTTGGATGACTGTGTATAGTGATGTTATGTCACATGTCACCAACCAGTAGTTCTTTTTCCAAGTGATATTCCCTAATAGCCGAAGTAACTCGCTACTGTCCTTTAAATATGATTTGGTAGTCTTAACTGCGGGTTGTAATAGTGTGTCTATATATTGGGATAAGTTGGAGGTCAAAGACCCAATCCCTGAAATAATGGGTCTGCCTGGTGGCTCAGTTAAGTGCTTGTGCACATTCTCTATAGGTAGCCTCATTGTTAGACTACCGTATATAGCGCTGACATTTTTGATTCATCATTTATAGGACACCAACATATTCTGCAGAAAATTATAGTTTTGGATTAGGGTTTAAGCATCAAAAAAAGAGACAAACTATTACAAACGTTAACAAAGACAAGAGATTAATAAGGGCACTGCACAAATAACCTTACAGGCTTTTACTGAATATTATTATTAGCTATGATTTACACTAAAGGCTTTAAATTGCTTAGATTTTGTGCTTCCATTCTGTCATGACCCCATCCTTTGGACTCACAGACAAAAAGTAAACTCTATATATTAAGGATTACTAGAAAGACTTTGCTACTTTTCTGTGGATGAAAGAATGACATCGTTGGTTCCTGATTTGTTTTACTATATACAATTTTATTTTACGTTTTATTTTCACTACCGTTGCAACCTTTTATTTGTAAACAATAAGCAAATATTCAAAGGGTTCTACATACAACTCAAAATCAGTTTACAATAATGAAAGGCAGACAAATGGAGACTCGATTGTAATAAAAAAATGTTTCTCTTTTATTTCCCACTTGTGGGTTTAAAAATCCGTTCAGCAACATGCAGCTCATAGCATACAAACTTACATTATCCAATAAAGTTACAGTCAAGTGACTGTTTAAACCCATAAGTGGTAAATGAAGAAAGAACATTTTTTTTATTACATTCAAGTCTCCATTCATCCTCATTGGAATGACAGACTTAGTTCAATGTAATAGTTGCTATGCATTTGTTTCAGGTTCCACTTTTTGGAGGTTTGGTTGTTGTCTAATCTGTAGACAGTTCTCTATCTTGCGGCAGGAGATTGTATTTTTGAAGACTGAGATTTGTAAATTATCTGGTAAACAAACTCAGGCTGGAACTGCTGCAAAGCCACTGCCGCAGAGACATACTAGGAATGGCAGATGGATCACTGTAGGATCTGGTAGACTTAGAGTTGTGGATAAAAGGCATATTGCACAGTCTGTTGCTCTACATAATTCATTTTCTGCACTTTCAGAGTGTAATGGTGATATGGAGACAGGCACTGAGGGTAGTGGTGTTGTGGAGAGAGGCACTGAGGCTAGTGGTGTTGTGGAGAAAGGCATTGAGGCTAGTGGTGTTGTGGAGAGAGGCATTGAGGCTAGTGGTGTTGTGGAGAGAGGCACTGAGGCTAGTGGTGTTGTGGAGAGAGGCACTGAGGCTAGTGGTGTTGTGGAGAGAGGCACTGAGGCTAGTGGGGTTGTGGAGAGAGGCATTGAGGCTAGTGGTGATGTGGAGAGAGGCATTGAGGCTAGTGGTGTTGTGGAGAGAGGCACTGAGGCTAGTGGTGTTGTGGAAAGAGGCTTGGAGACTATGGTGAGGCCTAATAGAAATCAGTTGTTGTTAGGGGATTCCATCATAAGAGGTGTGGAGATGGACAATGGCGGTCTTGTGAGGTGTCTTCCCAGAGCTACTGCTCACAGAGACAGGAGACGTATCTGTAATATTGTTAAGCGAGCAAAGCATGAAGGCTAATTGGATGTACTTGTCCATCTAGGGACAAATGACTTGGCTTGTAATGAGGTTTCAGAGGTTAAGGTATTTTTGAGAATGATATACGGCAGGTTGCTTCCACACTGTCATTCTCTGAAGTTCTGCTTGTGCATAACACTCAGAATGACAGGCGGATGCGTATTAGGGACTTTAACTTGTGGCTTGGTGAATGGTGTCGGGAGCAAGGATTTGGCTTTATTTCTCATGGTGGCTCCGTTTGGAATGGAAATAAACTGTACAAAAAAGATGGTTTGCATCTTTCTCAAAAGGGAACAAATGTTCTCAGTGAGCAGTTCAGAGGTTTTGCTAGGATGTATTTAAACTAGGAGGGGGGGGGGGGCAAAAGGGTGATAAAACATCAATCCAATTGTCCCCCAAAACAAGGACAGAAGGTGCCTCTAGCAAGTGTGTTAAAAAATGATAAGCTTAGAGTCATGTCTACAAATGCTCGCAGTTTAGGGAATAAGATCCATGAACTTGTGGCAATAATGGCAACTGATAGTGTAGATTTAGTCGCTGTTACATGGTATAATGAGAAAAATGACTGGGACATAGCAATATCAGGGTACTCTTTATATAGAAAAGACAGGGGAGGCAGGAAAGGGGGAAGGGTGGCCCTGTATGTGAAGGATAGCATAAAATCAAGCCTAATAAAAGTTAGTGAGGCGAACATAGAGTCCGTTTGGGTTACGTTAGAATTTGGTAATCACACAATAACTCGTGTAGGTGTGATTTATAGGCCCCTAGGACAAATTGAAGAGTTAGATAATCTACTAGTTGAGGAATTAGCTAATTGTAAAACAAAAATAGCTGCTTGTGCCAGGAGCACACATATTCTAAACTCCCTACTGGGATTGTCTCTAAAACAAGTCGTTGAGGAGCCAACTCGTAAAGAGGCCATACTAGATTTAGTGTTAACAAATGGAGATTTGGTATCCGATATTACTGTAGGTGAAAGTTTAGGATCCAGTGATCATCAGTCAGTGTGGTTTAATATAAGAACAGTGACTGAGTCACATCACACAAAAACAAAAGTTTTAGACTTTAGAAAAACAGACTTTTCTAAAATTAGAATATTTGTAAAGGAGTCATTATCAGACTGGAGCAATTTAAATGGAGTCCAAGAGAAATGGGATTATTTAAAAGTTGCACTACTGAAGGCAACAGAAAATTGCATTAGGCTTGTCAGTAAAAGCAAAAAATTCAAGAAACCACTGTGGTACTCCGCAGATGTGGCCAAAATAGTAAAAAAATAAAAGTTAGATATTAGTAATTATAAAAAAAAACAGAGTGAGGAAGACAGAATGATCTATAAGATTAGACAGAAAGAGGCTAAGCAAGTTAAAAGAGCTTCCAAATCACACACAGAAGAGAAAATAGCACAGTCAGTAAAAAAGGGGGACAACACTTTTTTTAGATACATAAATGAGAAAAGAAAAGTAAAACAAGGATTAGTTAGATTAAAAACAAAAGAAGGAAAGTATGTAGAAGAGGATAAAAGTCTAGCTGACTGCCTCAATGACTAATTTTGTTCGGTATTTACAGATGAAAATGAAGGAAAGGGACCTCAGTTAAGAAAAAGGATAAATGAGTCATTTATTACACGTGACGTGAGTTTACAGAGGAAGAGGTTCTATTTCAACTCTCAAAAGTAAAGACAAATAAGTCAATAGGACCTGATGGAATACACCCAAAGCTATTAAAAGAGCTTAGTGGTGCACTAGCGAAACCATTAACAGATTTATTTAACCAATCATTGATAACAGGAGTAGTCCCAGAAGATTGGGAGTTGGCAAATGTTGTGCCCATTCACAAGAAAGGTAATAGGAAGGAGTCTGGCAACTATAGGCCAGTAAGCCTTACTTCAGTAGTGGGGAAAGTGATGGAAACCATGTTAAAGGATAGGATTGTTGAACATCTAAAAACACATGGATTTCAAGATCAGAGACAACATGGATTTACTTCAGGGTGATCATGCCAAACTAATCTTATTGATTCTTTTGATTGGGTAACTAAAATTATAGATCAGGGTGGTGCAGTAGACATTGCTTACCTAGATTTCAGTAAGGCTTTTGACACTGTTGCACATAGAAGGCTAATCAATAAACTGCAATATTTAAGTTTGGATTCCAATATTGTTGAATGGGTAAGGCAGTGGCTGAGTGACAGGCAACAGAGGGTTGTAGTCAATGGAGTACATTCGAAGCTTGGGCTTGTCACCAGTGGGGTACCTCAGGGATCTGTACTTGGACCCATTATCTTTAATATTTTTATTATTGATATTGCAGAAGGTATTGATGGTAAGGTATGTATTTTTGCTGATGATACTAAGATATGTAACAGGGTTGATGTTCCAGGAGGGATAAGCCAAATGGCTAATTTTTTAGGTAAACTAGAAAAATGGTCAGAGTTGTGGCAACTGACATTTAATGTGGATAAGTGCAAGATAATGCATCTTGGACGTAAAAACCCAAGGGCAGAGTACAGAATATTTGATAGAGTCTTAACCTCAACATCTGAGGAAAGGGATTTAGGGGTGTTTATTTCTGATGACTTAAAGGTAGGCAGACAATGTAATAGAGCAGCAGGAAATGCTAGCAGAATGCTTGGTTGTATAGGGAGAGGTATTAGCAGTAGAAAGAGGGAAGTGCTCATGCCATTGTACAGAGCACTGGTGAGACCTCACTTGGAGTATTGTACGCAGTACTGGAGACCGTATCTTCAGAAGGATATTGATACCTTAGAGAGAGTTCAGAGAAGGGCTACTAAACTGGTTCATGGATTGCAGGATAAAACTTACTTAGGAAAGGTTAAAGGATCTTAACATGTATAGCTTGGAGGAAAGACGAGACAGGGGGGATATGATAGAAACATTTAAATACATAAAGGGAATCAACTCAGTAAAGGAGGAGACTATATTTAAAAGAAGAAAAACTACCACAACAAGAGGACATAGTCTTAAATTAGAGGGACATAGGTTTAAAAATAATATCATGAAGTATTACTTTACTGAGAGGGTAGTGGATGCATGGAATAGCCTTCCAGCTGAAGTGGTAGAGGTTAACACAGTAAAGGAGTTTAAGCATGTGTGGGATAGGCATAAGGCTATCCTAACTATAAGATAAGGCCAAGGACTAATGAAAGTATTTAGAAAATTGGGCAGACTAGATGGGCCGAATGGTTCTTATCTGCCGTCACATTCTATGTTTCTATGTTTCTATGTTTCATCCTCCTTTCATTATGTTATGCTTAGTGGAAAGACCGTTGCCACAGCACCAGAGAGACGGAATGCATTTACACTTAAAAGTATTGAAATAGATTCCCAGAGTACAGTCGATGTGTATGTAGATATGGATGAATCTTATTTGGATTATGATTTACACTGATTTCTTTTCATAAATGATTGAAGACTAGGGGAGAGTCTGATGGCAGAAAGACGGCTATTCCATAGGAAGCGAGCCGCCTGCGAGTAGTCCTGCAAGTGTGAGTTGGCCATACGGGTGCGAGCAGCAGACAGGCGAAGGTCACAGACAGAGCAGAGAGACCGAGAAGGGGCATACCTATGGATCTGTGAAGAGATATAAGAGGGGCTAGAATTGTTCAGCTTTATAGGTATGGGTTAGCACTTTGACTTGACTCCTATAGGATACAGGAAACCAATGTAAGGACTGACAGAGTTTGAGGTGTGAGAGGACCTACTAGAGAGGAAAATAAGTCTGGTGGCAGCATTCATTACAGACTGTAGCGGTACAATACGGTTTTTACGAAGACCAATTAGGAGAGGGTTACAATAATCCATGCATGAAATTACTAGAGCATGGACAAGCTCCTTGGTAGCATCTTGCTTAAGAAATGGGCGGATACAGGCTATGTTTTTAAGATGGAATCTACAGGATTTGGCAACATACTGGATGTGAGGCTCAAAGGTAAGGCCAGAATCAAGTATGACGCCAAGACAGCGCGCTTGCAAGGATGAATTTATGTGGATACCACTACTTGAAGGGAGAGCGAAAGAGGAGGATCAGTATTAGGAGGAGGAAAGACAAGGAGCTCAGTTTTAGAGAGATTGAGTTTCAGAAAAGCGGGAGGACATCCAGATGGTAGAAAGGCAAGCAGTGACATGTTGCAGGATGGCAAGGGGAGAGGTCCGGGGAGGAGAGATATATCTGGGTGTCATCAGCATACAGGTGGTAGTAGAATCCAAATGAGGTAATAAGTTTGCCATGAGAGGCAGTATAAAGAGAAAATAGAAGGGGACCAAGGACAGAGCCTTGGGGGACTCCAACTGAGACAGGACGAGGGGAGGAGGTATCATTAGAAAAGGAGACACTGAATGAGCATTGGGAGAGATAAGCGGAAAACCACGTGAGGACAGAGTCACAGAGACCGAGTGATTGAAGAGTTTGAAGAAGGAGATGATCAATGGTGTCAAAGGCAGGGGAGAGGTGAATAAAAATTAGTATGGAATAGTGGCCTTTGGATAAAGCTATGATTAGGCTGTTAGTAACTTTGATAAGAGCAGTCTCAGTAGAGTGGAGAGGGTGAAAGCCAGATTGAAGAGGATCAAGGAAAGAGTTGGAATTGAGAAAGTGAGACATAGGGGTAAAGACAAGTTTTCCCAGAAGCTTTGAGGAAAAACAGAGCAGGGATATGGGACGATAGTTAGAGGGGGAGGACGGGTCAAGAGATGTTTTTTTTCAGGATAGGTACAACAGTGGTAAGTTTAAGGTCAGCAGGGACAACACTAGAAGAGAGAGAACAGTTGAAGATGTGTGTTAAGGAAGGCACAAGACAATGGGAGAGAGATCTGATAAGGAGAGATGGGACAGAATCGAGCGAGCAAGTGGTAGGGCGAGAGGGAAGGAGAAGCGCAGCCACCTCCTGTTCAGTAGCTGGAGAGACAGTCTGAAGGGTAGGAAAGGCATGATCTACGTTTGGTTGAGAAAGAGAATGGCAAGGTGGGGAGAATTATTTCCTTAGCTGTTCAATCCTGTTGGTAAAGTAGCATGCAAAGCTATCGGCTGTAAGGTTAGTTTAGGGGGTGGCCACAGCAGGGTGAGAAGAGAGTTAAAGGTGTCAAAGAGATGCCTGGGAATGCAGGAGCATGAACTAATGGGAGAGGAAAAGTATGACTGTTTGTCGAGGGCGAGGAGATAGTCTGCCTGGGTGCGAGACTTTCTCCAGGAGCGTTAAGCACAACGGGAGCATCTATGCAGGTAGTGTGTTGATTTAGTATACCACGGTTGGGGACTTCTCACCGATCACGCTGGCCAGTATACAGAACGCCCGTAACCAGTTCCCGACCGATTTAGGGATTTTACGATACCTCTTGCACTTCTCTTCCTCCTCTTTTTTGGAGTTCTTCTTCTCCTCCTCTTTGAGGTCAATGTATTCCTCCATAGGGAGGAGTGCAAAAACCTCCATGAACTCACCCACCCAAATCCTGTCCTTCATGTCCTGTTTGAGATGCACCCCCAAGGGACCAGCGAACGAAACATACGGGCTCTGGCGCACAGCATCCGGCAAGCCCCCGCTAAATCTGCCCTCCCATTCGCCAGGTCCGCCACCGCTGCATACTGAACTTAGTCTAGGACTAACTGATGTTGGTGTATTGTGGCGTAGAGGTGGGCTTAACACAACATGGTCATATGGTGGAACTAAATCCCCATATTTGTTTGCTGACACAGGTGATTTTTTGTAGCCTTGTAAAATTTTAAACTCTATATTTGTGTCTATATATTTTATAAAAATACAGAAATACATGTTCCAGGTGTGCCCTCAATTCCCATTTTTTCTAAGTACAATATAAACAGAACAATACAAAAGGTAGAGGGGGCCCTGCCAGTGAGTGAATATCTAGTCTACTTTGATACATAGCCCATGAGCTTACAATCTAAAGGTTAAAATGAGGAGTTGCGTCAAGAGGTAGCAGGATAAATGTGGATGTGATGGCAGAGAGAATTTAAACATGTAAAGAGAATAAAGAGTTAATTGAGTGTGATGTCAAACAGCTATAAAATTTGGAAGAACCAGGGTAGATAGGTAGTGCTAGGTGAAAATGAAATTGCCTTTCTTTTTGTGCAGTATCTACCAAGGAAGCACCTCTAGCAGCCATCTGAGGAGTGGCCACTGGAGATATCCCTAGGTTGTAATGTAAACACTGCCTTTACACTGAAAAGACAGTGTTTTACTGCAAAAAGCCTGAAGGGACTAACTATAATCAACAGAACAAATACATTAAGCTGTAGTTGTTTGGTTGACTATAATGTTCCTTTAAAAATACATCGCAAACATTTATAAACCACTCGACCTTCAGAATATTATGTTTGTCGCTAGAACTCCGTTTATTTTACCATGGTTAACCATTGTATATATGTGTGCATGTGGGGTATATGTACCTGCAAGAAAGAAATGTGCTGTTGCTATAATTAAACAGACTATTTTTAGACTTCTGTCACTACACCTTAAGCCCTCTCTTTATTCCATCATTTCTAGATCTAGATAGAGTCTTTTAGTGCTGCTTAAAGGTTATACTCCCCAGAAGAAACAGCTCATTTTAACCTTTAACCTTAATTTTCTTTCATCTCTGTTTTTATGAAACTTTCGTTACCTTATATACTGACCCAGAACTAATTTGACTTTTCCTGATTCAAAATACAAAGAGAGGACACTAAATAGAACAGTTAGCCAGCATTGTGCTGACTGCATACAGAATGTCCTTGGGAGTTATCGCAGTGCTGCCTGGATGCAGTGACCTTTTACAAGTAACAATTGTCAAAATGAAAACAATCTTAGACATCTGATTTTTAGCAGACAATAACAGACAATTAACTGGTCCTTATACTGTAAAATTCTGCCCTTGACATTATCGTGAACAACGAAATATCTGTATTGTTTTGTAGCTCTAACAATACATGGAAAGCATTATGTCATAACATTTCTCTCACCGTTATAAAATAATTTGACGGAAAGCCAACATTTCCACTGTTTGTGCATAAAAAAACAACTTTGGACTTTTACGATTGTCATGTAATATTAAGTAATTTTGTTTGAAACGTATGCTGTTATTTTGGAGATAATAGTATTTTTGTATTGCAGAATTTGCTTCAACAGAGGTGTCACTTGCAGTTAAATTGAGAGTATTTTTCTTTCCTGCATTCCTCTATTTACTTGTACAAATGAATTGTTCTATGGTTTCTCAAACTAAGTTCCTGCAGGATTGGATATTCTCATTAGTGGCATGCAACCTTATTTTCTTCCGGTCTACAGCAGGTTCTCTGTATGATTCCCAGGTGCCAATGTAATTTTCTTGGCCATTATTGTGAATCGAATCCATTCTGCTGAAATGATCTTGTAAAGGTTGTGAAGTTTCCACTCCTTCTGGGTCACTGCACACTTATTGGTATCAAGCTGTTTGTCAAAAAAGAATGACTTTCTCTTATCAGTGAGGGGGGTGTCTTATAACTAGCAGAACGTTTCAACCAAAAGTTTTAAGATTTAGACTGAAGTGAAGGAGTGGGATTTGTTCACTTATCGAGCCCGATACCTCTATGTACATGACACAGACTTAAAGGAACATTAACAGGTCAGGAACACAAACATGTATTCCTGATCCTATAGTGTAAACCACCATCTAGCCCCCCTGCCCTCCTCTTGCCTCCCTAAATAAGGCTTGGTGGAAAATATTTAAGCACTGAAAAAAAATGAGATGAAGGGGATGAGTGTTTAATGTATATACACATATAAAAATGGGTTCCACCTCACCTAATCACTCATATATTATAAGGAAAGTAAAGTGATATTTGGTTGTCTGTTTGGTCCATTTGCTTGTCTTGTACACATTCTCATAATGGGGAATGAAATAATTAGTACATATGGAACAAATTGAGTATTACATCCTCTATTATAGATTTCCTTCTCCATTTTGAATGTATTAGCTTTAATGTATATATTTGTTTTATTGTGTTTCATTTTATTTTTCTGATTGGGATTATATATATATGTATATAGCTCATATGCAGTACATAGTTTATATTCTTTTATATTGATGTATACATCTATGATTTTTTGTAGTTTACAATAGGATGATAAGGGATATACTCTTGTATCCATAAAACATATTGTGCTATCCAGAGCTATCCAGAGCTAGTCTTTTTAATTTCTTTTTCCCCCTCATATGCTTTTATCTAGTTATATGCCTCCGAGAGAATTGAAAATCTATGATCGCTATCCACTTCCGGGTATGTGGAACGCACGTTTGGAACGCAAAAGACGTGCGTGATGACGACATCCCGTCCAAGCAGGAAGTGCCGCCCGAACAGTGAAGCAACACCGGCCGGGAATAATTGAATAATGAACACTTGGAGGGGATATATAAGAACTTACACACCCCTTACACACACATACACACACCACCCCTCACACACACACAGCACCCCTCACACACACACAGCACCCCCCACACACACAGCACCCCTCATACACAAACACACACACAGCACCCCACACACACACACAGCACCCCTCATACACACAACACCCCCACACACACACACCACACACACACAGCAACCCTCAGACACACACACAGCAACCCTCAGACACACACACAGCAACCCTCAGACACAGCACCCCTCAGACACAGCACCCCTCACACACAGCACCTCACACGATCACTTACACTACACCCCTCAATGCAGTATGTGTTTGTATTCAGCAGTCTGTGTGTGTGCGTGTATTCAGCAGTCTGTGTGTGTATTCAGCAGTCTGTGTGTGTGCATGTATTCAGCAATCTGTGTGTGTGTGTATGTATTCAGCAGTCTGTGTGTGTGTGTGTATTCAGCAGTCTGTGTGTGTATTCAGCGGACTGTGTGTGTATTTATTCAGCAGTCTGGTGTGTGTACTCAGCAGTCTGTGTGTGTGTACTCAGCAGACTGTCTATATGTGTATTCAGCAGACTGTGTGTGTATTCATCGGTCTCTTTATTCAGCAGTCTTGTGTGTGTGTGTGTATTCAGCAGACTGTGTGTATGTATTCAGCAGTCTCTGTGTGTATGTATTGCATTTGTTGGAGATACTAATAAATATAAGCTTAATTTTATCTATTTATATCATTATTTAAAATTTGTATCATTGAACTCTCTGTTGTTGTGTTCCTTTAAAACAAAAGTTGTTAATTAGTTCGGACAACAGTACGAGTTGTTTTTTTCTAAACTTAAACCTCAGTATTCAGGTTTAATTGCCATGTTGGCACTTTAAGGAAAAAAAAGTTGGCATGTATTGCGGTTTGGGCACTCGGGCTCAAAAAGGATCGCCATCACTGTTATAGAGTATTCGCTGAGATCCAAGCTATCTGGGGATATGTCGAATGTGGGGGTTTCCTTCGGTGAAATATAAGTTATGTATTTTAATGTATTTTGTTACATTTGTAAAATGGAAATATTTTCTCTACCTGGAGATAATTAAGTTTACTTCGGCCACTTAACCCAATTATCTGCAGGATAGAGAGGAGGGATTCACTGTTTATGTGGGAGTGTTTTATATTGTATGATGATTGGTTACTGTAACTTGTGTTTCAGTCCTCCACAAGGTCCCTGTGGGAGTATCCCTTGCTGGAGGACCTGCATAAAAGGCCAAGCTGTGGCCACCATTAAACAGATCGTTTTACCCCTTCATGAAGTCTTGTCTCATGTTTGGGGGATTGGGAGCTGTAATTTACTACATCTTCTGCTACACTTGGATTTCGGGAGATTCTGCACGGATATACTCAGCCGGAGTATAAGGGATCCGTTACAGATCTATATCAGTAGCAAGTTGCCCTGTTGTGGTTCTTGTTGACCCAAGATTGCGCTTTATATTATATTTGGATTTCTTGTTACCGACTTAGGCTTGTTTATCGTTTCTTCACTTTCTGTGTTCCTGACCTTGGTTTGTCATACCGTTTTTGCTCTACTCTCCTACGTTTGACCTTGGCTTTCTTCCTGACTACTTCTTTACGTTAAATCCGGCCATTCTAACGCCCATTATAACGGCCTCTTTTAGCAGATTCGGGTCTGTGTGTTTTGGGTTTTATTAATTTAGCCGTAACACTAGAGATTTCCCATCTTTTCTAGAGCCTAATATTACCATTAAAGAGTCACTTTAAACACAGTAATAATCTGTGGTCAATGCACAGGCTACGATATACAACAAAGTTTCCTGTAACTGTGTCCCTGCACTGCTGCTTTAACTCTATCTCTTTATTTTAAAATGTCACCTTTCTAGTTTCATTGCCATATACACCCTCCAACCCAGAGTCATGTTCCCCAATTTATTCTCTCCAAGCATCAGACCTATAGATCAGATAGAAAGACTCCTGGTACTGTAGTTCCTTGCCCATTGATTAATAAAAGCACAAGGAAATCTAATGATGTAAAGACTTTTGATCTCTGTTTTAGCCAAAATGTTTGCTTATTGGGGATCTCTCAGAGAATATCTGCAAACCTTTAAATAGCCAGTATATCATATCCTTACAGACTCTTGCTAATTGTTTTACCATTGAAGCTGGCTACAGTTATACAAATGAATGGCATATTCATTATTGTAAATTTAAATAGGGCCCTAAAGATCAGCCTCCAGACAAGATTGTATTTTGAAACTCTGGCTCCCAGTGCACAATTCCAAAATGCATCCCAACCCTCCTGGACCTTCCATAGCTGTATGTGTGTATATAGAAAATAGTTACTACGTAACATTGACCTTATAATTCTTATAAAATTATATAATAAATGTAGCTAAGCTAGATAAAGGTCAACAAAACAGAAAATAAACTCAAGTCAATGTCAAGACTACATTCTTGACTACCAGATACACAATTGATCATTGCAGCAGTAGTCTCTCCTCCATCTCCATCAAGAATCCATTCTCCCCTGTGGATGAAATATCCCATCTTGCCTTTATAATTCCTCAATATTAATATCTTTTTCCTCCTCTCTTATTATGTTGATTGGGGGCTCCTTACCGCTTGCTGCACTGCTTCTTTCCGGTCTTCTGAAGTGGGCTGTCCTGATTACGCAGCACTCTTCTAAAGGCTGAATATCTTAATGGGAGTAGTCCCAGAAGATTGAAAATTAGCAAATGTTGTGCCCATTCACAAGAATGGTAGTATGGAGAAGTCAGGCAACTATAGGCCAGTACGCCTATTACTTCAGTAGTGGGGAAAGTAATGGAAACCATATTAACCATTGTTGAACATCTAAAATCACATGGTTCTCAAGATCTGAGACAAGATGGGTTTACTTTAGGGAGATTATGCCAAAATAATCTAATTGATTTCTTTGATTGGGTAACTATAATGATAGAGCCGGGTTGTGCAATTGACATTGTTTACCTAGATTTCAGCAAGGTCACTGTCGCTTATTAATAAACAGCAATCTTTGAGTTTGGATTCCAATATTTTTGAATGGGCTTGGCAGTGGCTGATTGACATGCAACAGAGAGTTGTAGTTAATAGATTGTTACCAGCCGGGTACCTCAGGGATCTGTACTTGGACCAATTCTCTTCTATATTTTTAAATATTATATCTAATATATATCTCAAATAACAAAAGGTATTTAGCTGTAATTATTTCAGATGACTTAAAGGTAGGCTAATAATGTAAGAGAGCACTAAAAACACCACACAAAAGTGCTATGTGCAGCAAATCAATATGTGGAAAATAAATAAATACAACTTAACTTGAAAACAATATAGCTTCCATGGGTAACCTTCCCAGACAGGTACCACATAAATCACTATATACATATAGATGAACAAAGGGATACAGCTGTACAGCCTAAAAATAAAATAAAAAATACACTGTAATAAAGTTAAAATGTATCAAATAGACACGTTATTTATTGCACTCACAAGATGTAGACTGTAGGATCACCTTATAGGTGCCTCCCCTGATGGCAATGGGGGGCTAGAAAAAGCCTCTTATCCTCAAGTTAGTTAAAGGTTTCAGGAATCAGAAGGAACAGGAGCAGGAATCAGGTGAAATAACAATTCCTTTATTTGGCAGTTAAATCAGTAAAAATAAAATTATAGGCCTGCTCCTACGCATTTGGTTCCATAGAAAGAACTTCCTCAGGGACCTTTAATTGTAGAAACAAACTAATAACATGCAGTAAAAAATGCCGCCTGATTCCCACTCTACAAAGTTACCAATATATATAGGGACCCGTTGTCCTGGTGATTGGTCATGTCGTAGGTGTTTTCCCAAAATTTCTTCTTGATTTGTTCTCCGGAATCCAAATTAGCTGTTTCCAATTTCTTACCCCGATCGTATAATGCCTTTGTGCCGTGTGCGTTTCAAATAGTACTTCCGTGTGTTACAATGTCGTCACTTTCCCTTTGCGCTCCGTCCGCTACTGTGCATGCGCTCCGGGAGGGATTTTGTCCACAGTTCCTACATCGGGTCATTTGATAGTTCCACACTCCCAAACCAGAAGGATCCCATCTTTTAAATAAACCACTATGAAAAGAATATTATTAGAAAACAACGATCTATGTAGATCATATATACAGTTGTAGTTTGTGACCAGTGTTGCTCAAAACAGACTAATCTGATCATATAACTCAAACATTTAAAATTATACAATTAAAAATATAAGGTGCTAACATTCCTAAATTGTTTGGAATAACGTGTTTTAAAACATCAGGTATAATAATGTTGTATCGATCAGGTAGTGTAAGGGTTACGCCCGCTTCACAGTTACAGACCAAACTACCCGTTTAACGCACCGCAAACAACCGCAAACAGTCCAGGAGGCTACAGGACTCACCCACCGAATAGCATTGGCAACAATACCCGGCAATCTATGGCTCCTGAATAGCATTGGCAACAATAACCAGCAATCTATGGCTCCTGAATAGCATTGGCAACAATACCGGGCAATCTATGGCTCCTGAATAGCATTGGCAACAATACCCGGCAATCTATGGCTCCTGAATAGCAGTCGCAGAGATACAGCACCCACGGACTGGTGATCCTTAAGGTGCAGCTAAAGCCACTTCGTCTATAGACAGTCATAACAGTTAACCTTTCCACATCATATATATGTCGCAATGCATAGTCTCTGAGAGCGGTTGATCACGATTCATACTAGGAAGTCTTCCATGTTTTAGTGCAAACTAGTCTAACTACTAATATAGTTGAAACATGCTACTTTTATTCATGCCAGACAACCATGCAGGCCAGACTAACAAACATGCCAGGGCAAATCATAGTTAACCACCTCAGATAGTAACAT
This sequence comes from Pelobates fuscus, assembly GCF_036172605.1. Lineage (NCBI taxonomy): Eukaryota > Metazoa > Chordata > Amphibia > Anura > Pelobatidae > Pelobates > Pelobates fuscus. Next base: position 120,145,074 of record NC_086325.1, read on the forward strand.
GGCTCCCCTCTATATACAGTGTAAACATGGCTCCTCTCTATATACAGAGTAACATGGCTCCCCTCTATATACCGTGTAAACATGGTTCCCTCTATATACAGAGTAACATGGCTCCCCTCTATATACAGAGTAACATGGCTCCCCTCTACATACAGTGTAAACATGGCTCCCCTCTATATACAGAGTAACATGGCTCCCTCTATATACAGTGTAAACATGGCTCCTATCTATATACAGAGTAACATGGCTCCCCTCTATATACCGCGTAAACATGGCTCCTCTCTATATACAGAGTAACATGGCTTCCCTCTATATACCGTGTAAACATGGCTCCCTCTATATACAGAGTAACATGGCTCCCCTCTATATACAGTGTAAACATGGCTCCTCTCTATATACAGAGTAACATGGCTCCCCTCTATTTACCGTGTAAACATGGCTCCCTCTATATACAGAGTAATATGGCTCCCCTCTATATACCGTGTAAACATGGTTCCCTCTATATACAGAGTAACATGGCTCCCCTCTATATACAGAGTAACATGGCTCCCCTCTATATACAGTGTAAACATGGCTCCCCTCTATATACAGAGTAACATGGCTCCCTCTATATACAGTGTAAACATGGCTCCTCAACATCCCGGTGAAGTGGACTTCTACTCCGCCCCCCACGGAACCTACTCCAGGATTGACAACTTTTGGTTAACAACGTAGGCATGGCCAGGGTGGCGGAAACATCAATAGGGCCCACAACGTGGTCGGACCACGCATACATATCACTCTGCACAGCCTCCCCGTGGAATTCCTCACTTATGAAACGGAGGAACTGTCACCGGGCACCATATGGGCAGCACACAAGGCAGTGATCAGGGGCACCTGTATAAGATTAGCCACTAGGAAGAAAAAACAAATAACACAGAAGCTACTTCAATTATTACAATCCCTACGCCGACTGGAAATGAAACAAAAAACGACATCTACCACGCAACTCATAGAGCAGCTACGAGAGGTACGAAGATCTATTACAGAACTGCTTCTCAACGATACGGCAAAGGCTATCTGTAGCGGATTGCATTAAGGCTGTCCTCAATAATTCGTATTAAAAATTTATTTGTGTAATTGTTTCCCTGTATAACTGTAAGTGTATTTAGCTTTCATATGATTGATCAGTAGTTTTCATACGAATGAAACTACCGAACCATCAGACCACCCCAGTGAGAAGTGTGCACCTCGTTAAGCTTTCACAATTTGTAAACCGCAGCTTAACCCCTTAAGGACCAAACTTCTGGAATAAAAGGGAATCATGACATGTCACACATGTTGTGTGTCCTTAAGGGGTTAATTGACTGGGAAATTGATATATTGTATGTGCCTGTGTGGTCACCGTTCGGTATACAAACCACGTGCGGTAGCCATCTTACGCAAGAAAATCTCAGCGGTGTTTGGTCGTCGAGTGTCTGGAACTCAAATCGGACACACCACTGAGACCTCCAGAGCTCCATAACTCCCGAACAGAGGGACCAGTCAGCCCCTCGTTCGGTAAAATAAATGTACCGAACAAGGGAATACATGTGAATATAAGATTAGCTGTGGATGGCAAGGATTACTGTATGTTTTAACTACCGAACGGAGACCGACCGCAGGGCCAAAACACATGGAGCCTTTTTTGGATACCACCTCGTGTGCGGTCGGTCAAATTGCACCTTCCACCTAACTCCCGAACCCTGGTCCGATCTGGGGGAATTTTGAATATGTTAGTCACCCAGATCAGGGCTACCAGGGGGTACTCAAAGTATTATTCTAGCTGCTTGTTTTGGGGTACACACCTAGAACTCGGGGAAAACTACAGTATGTTTAATGGGATTATGTGTCACACTGAGGGGAGGAGATGTGTGGGAGGTAACTGTTACATTATTGGCTACTGTACTTATTATTGTGAATCCCTCCCTAGCATGGGAGAATGCTTTAAAAGAAGGTTGAGTGATTAAAAGTTTAGTTCTGCTCCTGATGCTGTGTGCCGTCCAGTCATTGGGATCTGTATGGGGTAATTCGTGGATTGCCTTACTTGCTGTGATTATTATTCTATGGTATTTTATTACTTGCTCCTGAGCCTCACTGGGATCTTTAGTGGAATTAACCTGTGAAAGTCTGCACAACTTGCCCGGCAATCCTCAACTCATTCTGAATATGGGATGCCACAGCTCACAAATATAAACTAACAACGACCCCATCACCAATGACCCCACTGCTGAGAAACAGAGCTTCCCCCCCTGGCCTAACAGCAAAATATTTTAAAAATCTAGAAAAAGTAGGCTTGCAGAGGTCATGCCATGTGTTTGAGAACAACACAATAGTCACATTCGAACAACTAAAGATGAGAGCACATCTCACCCCGTCTGACTTTTTTAGATACCTGCAACTCAAAGATTACTTACACCATCCACACATTAAAAAGGCAGCCACGGGACCAATGACCTTCTATGAGAGGATGTGCCTCAAAGAATCCATACCATCCGGGCTCATTTCTAGGTTATACACACACATCTGTAGTGAGAGGAGGAGTGGGGCACACTAACATTCACAGAAACGTTGGAAAGGGACCTGGGGGAGGAACTAGAGGGCGTAGAATGGAGGGAAATCTGTGAAGCAAACAGCTCAGTATCCTGAACGATGTTCAGGTGGTATACAACCCCGGTCAAATTGTGCCAAATGAAACAGACACCAAACGACAACTGTTGGAGAGGAGGTGGCTTCAGAGGCACATATCTCCAAATGTGGTGGGAGTGCCCTATAATACAACCATTTTGTAAAGAGATACAGAATGTAATTTTTCAGATTTTCCAAAGAGCACCAGACATAAACCCCTGGACTTGGTTGCTTCTTCTAAGTGTTGCTTCTAAGTGTCTGTGGTTGGAGATATTCTGGAGATACAGGTAAAAGGAGGAAAAGGCTGCGCCAAAAATGACCTAAAAATACAGTGAAATAAGTCCCAAATAAAGTAAAAAAATAAAAAGTATATAAAAAATAAAAATAAAAATAAAAGAAGGATAAATGTCAATGTTTGTTGTACTGGTTGCACTGGTAGAGTGTTCTGTCTTCTTATGATGCTTTGGATCCTCCCGTGATATGTAAAATATAAAAGGGAAAAGGACCAATTGTGCAGGTTGTGGGATACGTAGTAGATGAAAAATAAAATGTAAAGAACTCACATTTGCATGAGCTATGACCAGCTCAGGGGGAATAGACGTTCTGCAGTATAATCCCTGCTAGTAGGATATCACGAAATTCTGGTCCACTTTGGGTCTGGTGCTGTCCAGTTCTCAGGAGAAGGGAGAGAAATATATAGACAACAGATAGTGCTCTCCGAAGATAAAATGTGGTATAGATGCAAAACAAAGTAAATATACTCACAGTATAAAGTGCAGATGACACTGCACTTGAGATATGGCGTGGGTGGTATAATCCCCACCTTAGGATATATAAAATAGCCAGGAAAGGAAAATATAAAATAGGAGTGTTAAAATATATAATAAAAATAAGAATGGCACAAATATAAAGCCAAACGTAATTTATTATTAAAAGTATATAATAAAATCCATTAACGCGTTTCACCACTAGGGTTTTATCAAAATGGAATAACATTAAAACCTGGCAAGAATAAAATATATATAGGTGCACTGTTACTTTAAAAACGGCGCCAAACATAACATCAATTAACATAAGCCAATCACAGTTAGGCATAAGACATATGAAAGATAAAACTTATAATATTGTTAGGAATAGGTATATTCTTTAAGTGGAGTGAGGTCTGGTATGTACCAGACATAATAGGCGAAAGAAAAATTGAAAACGAAGCTGTATAGCTTGAGAAATCTTATATTATTTATATATATTGGCGTGTCACGTGACCCGCGTGGGGTTGTGGGAAATGTAGTGCGCGGGCCACGTGATCGCACTAGTCAACATCCAATGGGCATCCTGGGAGGGCGGTGCTCGTGCGCGTCACATGGTCCGCGTCACACAAGAGCAGTGTGACAACGGACTCCTGTGATCGGCGCTCAGGAGCTTGGGGGATGTAGTTTAAAAACCCGAAATGGGTTTTAGATAGAAATAGCTCGCACAAGCATATAAGATATCAGAAAAGGAATTAGTATACATATTAGAATGCTTGATGGCAATAGGTAGCCATATGTATAATGAAATAACATATAAAGATTAACTTGTTATTGGCAGGCACAAACATTAAATATAGTGGTAATCATATTTGTGTTAAATATGTACCAACATGGATAGTATTCATCACATTTAGTGCAGGATAAACTAGCAGCATAATATTCTATTTTTAAATTTTAAGAAATAAAATAGATATGAAATGTCTTAAAGGGCAACACTTGCTCTATAAAACCATATGTGAAAACATATATATATACAGACACATATAAGAATATCAAGATAAAAAATATTGCAATGATGGTAACATAAGGATAAAAATATCTGACTGGTAAGTGGTCATATTGGGGGTATCCTAGAACATAATGCCGTAGGTGACAACTATGGATAGGATAACTCCCAAATGACCACAGTAGGTGAATAAAACCACATATTAATTAAAAGTTATAAAAAATTAAATAAATCAAAATCTGCATTTAAACCTTTGGGGGCTAAGGTCTGTAGGTTGAATACCCATTCCATCTCGTTTCTGCCTAAGATATTTTTAAGATTTCCCCCTCTCCAGGGAACTTTACATTTTTTTATATCTATGCAATTAAGAAATTTAGGGTCCCGATTATGTTTTTCAAAATGTTTTGATACGGAATGATTAGCATATCCATTTTTTTATATTGCGGCAGTGTTCTGCTAATCTTGTCTTCAGGCATCTAGTTGTCATACCAACGTATTGGAGGCCACATGGGCACTCCAATAGGTAAATGACATTAGTGGTATGACATGTAATAAAGTCTTTAATAGTATAACTCTTATTGGTTGTATTTGATTTTATTTGATTTAAAACTAGTGATTTTGGACTGGATAGTGGGATTAGTACTCTTACATACAACACAGCGTTTACACTTATAAAAACCCGTCATCCCGTTTAAAAAAGTAGATTGTGTTTCTTTCGTTTCTCTGGTGTAATTATTAGTTAAAATAGATCTAAAATTTGGTGCACCTCTAAAAACAATTTTAGGTTGTATTGGTAATATTTCTTTAACCCCTTAAGGACCAAACTTCTGGAATAAAAGGGAATCATGACGTGTCACACACGTCGTGTGTCCTTAAGGGGTTAAGGAGATCATCTTGTTTTAAAAGATGCCAGTGTTTCTTAATCGTTTTTTTGATAAAGCCACTTTTATTGTTAAAATTAAAAATTATGGGAAGAGTAGGGGCTTTAGAGGTATCTTTATCTTTGTAAGTTAAGAGATTTTCTCTAGGTTTATTTTTTACTGTTGTTATAATGTTCTCCAATTTTGTGGGTGAGTAGTTTTTCTCAATGAATTGATTTTTTAAAAGCAATGATTGTTCGTTAAAATCATTGATATGAGAGCAATTCCTTCGCATTCTTAAAAATTGACTTTTAGGGGCGCTCTCAAGCCATGGTTTGTAGTGACAGCTAGACTGGTCGATTGCTGTGTTGGTACATACTTTTTAAAAAAATGTTTTTGTATGTACTACCCCTTGTTTAATAAAAATACTTAGGTCTAAAAAATTAATTAAATCTCTACTGTATTCGTGTGTTAGAACAATTCCTCTATTATTGGAGTTGAGGTGTGAAATAAAAGCATTGAGTGAGTCCTCTGAACCTCTCCATATAAAAAACAAGTCATCGATATATCTAAAATAGGTGACCAGGTTCTGCTCCCACGCATGCTGCCCCCAAATGGCACTGGATTCCCAGTCGGCCATGAAGAGGTTGGCATAACTGGGAGCGAACCTGGTCCCCCTCTTTTGGAGGTAAAATGAGTTAAAAAACCAGAAATAGTTATTGTTTAAAATGATATCAATGCCTTCTATAATAAAATCAATCTGAGTGTCTGGAACTCTTTTTTCGTTAGAGAGCATGGATCTAACAGCATTACAACCTAAATCATGCGGGATGATAGTGTATAAGGAGGTGACATCACATGTCACAAATATAAAATCTTGTTCCCAATAAAATCAATTAAAAAAGTTAAGTAATGTCATAGAGTCCTTCAGATAAGACTTCATAAGTTTCACCGTTGGTTGGAGTAAAGTGTCGATGTACTGAGATAGGTTGCATAAGGGGGATCTTATCCCTGACACTATGGGTCTACCTGGGGGGTTTTGGGCATCTTTGTGTATCTTAGGCAGAAAGTAAATTACAGGAATTATGGGATTTTTGATGGATATATAGTCAAACTCTTTTTTGTTTAAAATGTTTTTATCTAGCCCCTTTTGTAAAAAAGTATTAAGTTTTTGTTGTATACAGGGAGTTGGGTCTTCAGATAATTTCTTATATACATTAGTGTCATTTAGTTGCCTATAGGCTTCTTGTATATACATGGCACTTGATTGGATGACCAGACCCCCACCTTTATCTGCAGGTTTAATAACAATGTCTAAATCTTCTTGTAGTTCTTTCATAGCTGCTATCTCTACTTTATTTAGATTTTGGGTGTCGTATTTGCTGTATTTGATTTTATCAAAATCTCTTAATACGGATTTTTCAAACATTATAAGAGGAGCTGATTTAAAATTGTAGGGATAAAAAGTAGATTGTGGTTTCAGATCTGTGCTGATAACGGAAGGTTGGTCTGTAGGCAGTGGAGGGGAAGGGGAAGGAGGATTAGTGTTGGTGTTTTGTGAATTATAAAATCTTTTTAGTGTAGCTTTACGTGTGAATTTGTTTACGTCTAAAAATGCCTGAAATGGCTTAAAGGAGTTAGTCGGGGCATATTTTAGCCCTTTGCTTAACCCCTTAAGGACCAAACTTCTGGAATAAAAGGGAATCATGACATGTCACACATGTCATGTGTCCTTAAGGGGTTAAAACAGAGATTTGTGCTGCACTTAAAAATTTTTGTGATAGATTAAAAATACCAGTATCTGACTCTTTGGGGGTAATTATTGTCTTTCTAATCTCTCTAGTCTCTCTTTTTTGTTGTCTTCTGCCACTTCGTTTGCCTCTGGGCTTAGGGGTCTTTTTTTGGTCCTTGTAGGATACGGTGTGTTGATGAAAGCGTGGGGATGTGTTTGAATCTCTAAAAAATGATCATCGTTTTCTATTTCGGAATCGATGGATAACAGTTGGTATCTGTTGGTGTGTGCAATGGGAGTCTCTGAGTGATTTTTATAGTAGTGGTTAAGTTTGTGGGTTTTGTGTCAGTGATTATGGGCATCTGGGCTTCGTGCATTGTAGTAGTTGTGACGAGAGACATAGTGAGTAGAAGTATTGTTAGTAACTCTACGTGGTTGGTAGGGTGCTGATTGGTGATATGAGGATGCAGGTGCATAGCCAGAGTTGTAGTTTCTATAGTAGGGTCTTGGCTTATTAGGAGAAAAAATTGTAGGTTTGTGTGACACAGAGTAGTGTTTTTTTGGGGCATGTGGGGACATATGACGTGTGTTGGATGTAGTTGGTCTTTTGTACTGGTGTGGTTCTATCCTCATAATTGAGGATGGGTTATCTGACGTGTATCTTTTCTTTAGGTGATAAGTCCTAACTTGTCTGTTAGCATAATCTTGTTTGTCCCTTATGTATTTTTTGACTTTGATATGTTTTGTATCAATTTCTATTTTTTCAATTTTACTTTGGATTAAAACTGAATTTTGTTGATATACATTGCTCTCTGTGAAGGGCAAGAGTTTTTCTTTGAGATCATTCATTTCCCTATCTAGGTTTGACAGTTTTTTACTTTTTTTCTTAATTAAAGTGTCCATGAGGCCAAATGTGCAAGTTTCCAATTTACTATTCCATTCCTCCATAAATTCTAGATCATCTTGATCTGAGGTGGGTAGTTTCATAAGTCTTAGGCCTCGGGGTGTGATATGTTCGTCAATATATTTTTTAAACGTAGCAATCTCCCATTTAAGTTTAATTTCTACTGTAAGGGCTCTTTCTAGTTTAATAAAAAGTTCTTGTTGAGAAAAGATAGGGGTCCTAACATAAATAGGACTAATAGGTTGGGTGGAAAATACATGGTCTATATCAATAGTGTGGTTGGTCCTATAGTCAAAGATAGACATATTAAAAGCAGCTAAAAACCGGAGGGATATAAGAAAATTCAAGAAAAAAATGGGGAGTAGGTTAGCGCTAATAATATATAAGAGGCAGCAACCTTACAGAGGGTCACCCTCTAACCCTCTGAAATAAGGATGTACAGGTAAAAGGAGGAAAAGGCTGCGCCAAAAATGACCTAAAAATACAGTGAAATAAGTCCCAAATAAAGTAAAAAAATAAAAAGTATATAAAAAATAAAAATTAAAATAAAAGAAGGATAAATGTCAATGTTTGTTGTACTGGTTGCACTGGTAGGGTGTTCTCTCTTCTTATGATGCTTTGGATCCTCCCGTGATATGTAAAATATAAAAGGGAAAAGGACCAATTGTGCAGGTTGTGGGATACGTAGTAGATGAAAAATAAAATGTAAAGAACTCACATTTGCATGAGCTATGACCAGCTCAGGGGGAATAGACGTTCCCTCACCCTCACACACATCACACCTCACATACACATACTGCACCCCTCACATACACACAGAACCCTCTGACACACTGCACCACACACATACACAATACTTCCAAACATATTTAAATAATAAATATATATATATATATATATATATATAATATTCACACACACACACACACACACACTATAGCCTGTATGCACACTCTTACTACATCCCCTATACACACATTCTCTTCAGCCCCTAGCCACATATGCATTACATTACACCACAAACACGACTAAAACCGACCTTATAACACAATACCACACCACAATCAGCTCACTCTGCACACACACAATGGCAGGCTCCAAAAACATGCACAATACTCTTTCCTGGCATTTTTGTCTCCTGGTATCCATTTATAGAGACACCAGAGACAAGTTGCAAGGAAACACAGTGCAAGCATGTTATTACATTTGCTTGCGCTGTGCAGAACAAATACAGGGCTTTTTTCTCATGCTAGAGCTCTTCAGCAGAGCTCTGCACATGGTCTGCCCTGGAAGAGCATTGAACCAACATGCTCACTTTGAGAGGGGGCATGTTTGTCATTAATGATGACAAAACACACTCTCTCTGCCCCGCCCCCTTCTTAGTGGGCCGCTGTGATAAAAAAATGCCCGGGCCGAATTTTTTTCCCAGTCCGGCCCTGGCAATAAGAAAGTGAAAACAAAAACACATTTTAAAGACATAGACATCACTAGTTTCTTTCACACTTCAAGCTGCCCCTTTGCACCATGGCTAAATAGTGTACCTATGTCCCCATTTATTCATATCAAAAGGAATTGCACGAATGAGGACACTTTAAAGAAAAAACAGGCTAACAAATTAACAAGAGATGCTGGAAAACACTTTGACACAGGTCTCACAGATACAGAGGGATACTTTATTACAAAAAAAGGGACAAAACAAAAAAAGAAAAAGAAACAAGTGTACCCATTATATGTAATTATAGTTATAATAATATGGCACTAAAAATATTTTTTTAATAAACATCGGGCTATCTTAAAACAGGACCCCTGTTTGTCCCAATTCCTACCAGAAAAAAACTAAAATATTCTTTAAAGCTGTCCCAAACCTTAACTGATTATTATTGAAAAACCACATAAAAAAATAAAGGATTCCAACTTTCCTGGATAAAGGAAAGGGATTCTTTGGATGCAGTACATGCTTGGCACAAATAACAAAAAAAGACATATTACTAGATTTAAAAACTGCATCATTGACAAAGAATACCCTATAAAAGAATTGATAACCTGCCACTCGGTGCATGTGGTGTATTTATTGGAATGCCCCTGTGGTCTAAAATATGTGGGACGCACTAAGCGCAATTTACACACAAGTATGGAAGAACATATCAGAAATATTAAAAGGCAGTTTGAGGGGCACAGTGTATCACAGCACTTTAAACTAATACATAATAGTGACCCTATAGATTTCAAATTTATGGGCATCCGAAAAGTCATACATAATTTGCAAGTGATACCGGAGAAACTGACGGAAGCAAAGCACAGAGAGATGGACACAGGTTTCTTCAGGAAGGAAGAGATTCTTTATTGGATCACCGATCGGGACTCAGAGGGACTAATGTCACCAAAATACAGCAAGTTCTGAGCCCCGGACAATAGTGCAGGCTCCTTATATAGGCACATAACTCCTCCCATATTAAGCTCCACCCGCACATTCTCTTGACCAATCAATACAAATAAGAATTAACTTCCTGTTTGACCGCATGGCTTGTCCAGCACAATGGAGGAGGGGAATACTACATCCTGTATTCTTGCACATGCTCCGTACACTACTGATCGTATCTTGCCTCGTGCAACCAACTGATCGATACGTCAGCATATGCACGTACACATGCCACGTGGTAATCTCGGCCTACTAAATTTATTTTTACCGAGATTCCACCACATTCCCCCCTTTGATGCCTCTTGATATTTTACAATTACTTGAGGCATCACATAACCTTAGTTTTGCTTACACCGCAAGTTACCTTGAACCAGACCAGACTTATCTTATGATGTGAATCTTTTAACACTCATCTTCCTGCATTGGTTCTCCTTGATCTAGAGCCTTATACTTATATATCGCCATTATCTGTGCAGCAGCCTTCCTCTCTGCTATACTTCCTATCAGGCTTTGCACAGACCTAACTACTAAGGGTATAAGACACGGCAGGAGTAGACACAACATTAAAATCAGTAGGACTCCACCTACCACTGCCTTAAGCCCTCCAAACCACTCATACCAGCTACCAAACCAACTACTTGGATTGTACCCTTTCCATACCTGAGTAGGCACATGCGCTAGTTTAAACATATGGCTAGTAAGCTCAGCTATTGCTTGCCCTTCGTCATCTATTTGAAGACAGCAATTGCTTAGGTTAAACTTCCCACATACACCTCCCTCTACTGCCAAAAGGTAATCCAAGGCTAATCTATTTTGGTAGACTGCTGTCCTCATCCTGGTATTATGCTTCGCTAGAAGATTGAGCGCTTGTGATGTCTCATTAGTAATAATCTCAACCACCGCCTGTAATCTTATAATACGGTTGAGCATATAAATAGGGGTTCTATAACCAAAGGTACCATCTTCTGCCCACGTGGCTGGCCCATAATAATCTATGATACGCTGGGGAGGCCATTCATTATCTTCCCAGGTGCCTATCTCTAAGGGTCCCCTTTTCTTCCTATGATTCACATCATACACTTTAACACCTAAAGTCTCACCTGTTTCAATCGGTAACAAGAAGAAGGATGGTTTGAGCATACCCAACACACATGCCCCTTCCCAGTCCTGTGGCAACTCCGAATAGGCTTTCTTACCACAGATCCAGTACAAATTTGCTGGGGCTCTCCAGGTAGATGTGATGGATAAATCAAACCACACATCCTTTAAACTGGCATATCTAGCAAACGGGTTAGATGGTTCTGAGACATTTGAAGCCGACCACCAAGTTGTATTTTTAGTATCATCATCATAAGCTTTTTGCCCTAGACAAGTTAATTCTCCTACAGAAGTATTATACATTATTCCTTTCCTTGCTATGCAAACATAACCTATGATGGAGGTCTTTAATCTCCACTCAGATTTACCTCTAACACTCAAATGATAATCGGCTTGTGTAGATATTAGTTGGTCAACTGCCTCAGAACCGGACATTACCTCCTTTGCTTCCCAAGGCCATTGGTCTCCCATGTTAGTACCTCCACACACATAGCAGTTGGTAACATTAAGACTACCGGCAATACTTTCGGCTAAATCTATGAACAGGTTTTTAGCGTTATGGGGGATCTTATTATCTATACTCATCTCTTCATAAAAGGAATGGTATACTTGATGAGTCTGGGAGGATACCGTATCAGTCTCTATTCCTATAAACAATAATGTCCCAGGATCTAAACCCGTCCCGTATATCTGAAACCCAAATAAATTGCCATACTTATCTAGGAACTTGTCGGGGTTATTAATAAGTATATGGACTGGGTTGCATTCCATAGACTTACAATAAGGGCTAGTCGGCAACTTAGTCACTATCATGTCTTTATCTACTGTCTGTCCCCAAGTCGCCCACCCCACACAAGACCAATATGGGCAAAAGTTATAGTCTTTATTTGGGCATCTAGGACTTACATATTTATTTTTACTACTGGGACAAATATATTTATCATTAGACCCATACGTCCTCTCCCATCTAAGATCCCCACATACATTCCACGGTTTTCTACCACTTGATATCGCCTTACATGCATCAAATAGCAGAACACCCGAAGAATATACGGATTCTAACACCGTCTTATTAATTAGGGTCCCCTGAGGATCTCCATTCCTGAGAGTCAACCAAATTGTACGAGGTTGATACTCTGGACTGAAGCACTTAGGTTCTCCTACTCCTAAATGGCACACACTATAGTCTATATTTAGGTATCTACATCTTGATACCTCTCCTTTACATTCGTATTGTGAATGCCAAATTAGGGTTTGGGAAATATGGTTACCTGTTCTCGTAGTCTTAATGCATACCTCACAGCTAGGAGTGTCGGTACCTCTACCTTCCTGAATATAAAAACACATGTAAATAAACACAATCAAAAGCACATCTTTCGCCGTCATCCTCAGTCTTCGTCCGTGCGATGGAACCTCAGCTTCCAGGATGTGAGGGCTGCAGGGAATGGAGTTCTGCTCGTCTTCACAGGTGTCCCTTCGAGACTTTCCTGGCTTATACACTATGTGTTGGTAAGCGGACAGGCTTTATTATGGCCTTCTCACTCACACCTGTAACAATAAAATTTGTAATCCACAATAATTCCTCGTTACTCCGACTGAGTAGTGCGTTTCAACCGGATCTTGCAGGGATTCTCTGGATCTGCTGTAACTTGCCAAGAATCGACTGCTGCTGGTTTAACCCTGGAGTGATGTATCCACGGAGTCACTTCGGCTACTTTTATCGCTGTAGGGGTAGACAAAAGAACAACATAAGGACCTCTCCACTTGGGCCCTAACGGTACATTATTCCACTCTTTAATCCACACTTGGTCTCCTGGATGATAACTATGAACAGGGGGATAAATATTCACAGGTAATCTATCTTGTACCCATTTCTGTACCTCCTCCATAGTCTTACCCAACTCTACAACCTGCTGCCGGGTAATTCCTTCTCCCAACTGACTCAAATCCCCCCTTAAGTTACCAAGTACGGGAGGTGGTCGCCCATACATAATTTCAAAAGGAGAGAGGCCCATCCTTCTGGTAGGGGTACTGCGGATTCGCAATAGAGCTATAGGTAAGAGAACGTTCCACTTAAGTTGGGTTTCCTGACACATTTTAGCCAACTGGTTCTTAATAGTTCTATTCATTCTCTCTACCTTACCAGAACTCTGGGGTCTATATGCGGTATGAAGCCTCCACTTTATACCTAGCATATGAGTCAGTTGTTGTAGGCACTGATGAACAAAAGCTGGACCATTGTCCGATCCTATAGAACAGGGTAGTCCATATCGGGGTATTATTTCTCGTAGCAGGAATCTCACAAATTCTCCTGCTTTCTCTGTACGAGTAGGACATGCTTCTACCCAGCCTGAATAGGTGCACACAATTACCAACAGGTAACGATGTCCACCCGATTTAGGCATCACTGTAAAGTCTATTTGTAGATCGGACATGGGGAGTCCCCCCATAAACTGGACTCCTGGTGGCTTTACTGGTCCTTGTCTTGCATTATTCTTAGCACACGTTACACATCTGCGTACAATGGCCTGAGTCAAGTTGGACAATCTTGGTATGTAGAAATGTTTCCTGAGAGATTCTTCTGTACTGTCTCTCCCAGAATGTGTCCCGTTATGATAGTTCTGGACAATTTCTACTGCTAGTGATGCTGGTATAACTATTCTTCCATCTTCTAGCTGATACCACTTGTTCTCCAAATACTTTCCCGGTTCAGTCTTTAACCACTCCTCTTCTTGAGTTGTATAAACTGGAGTCCATTGAGACAGTGGGGTTGGTATTAGAGCAGCTATATGCCCCACATACTCCTGTCTTCCTGATTCAGCAGCACGCTTAGCTGCACTATCTGCCATCCGATTTCCTTTGGTTACATCACCATCTCCTCTCAGATGCGCTCGACAATGTATAATACCGACTTCTTTCGGCTCCCACACTGCTTCCAATAGTTGTAGGATTTCGGCTGCGTATTTGATTTCTTTGCCTTCTGAATTCAGTAGTCCTCTTTCTTTATACAAAGCTCCGTGGGCATGAGTGGTTAAAAACGCATACTTAGAGTCCGTATAGATATTTACTCTTAAACCTTCAGCCAATTGTAACGCTCGTGTTAGTGCTATTAATTCTGCCTTTTGTGCTGATGTTCCTTTTGCCAGTGGCCGAGCTTCTATCACCTTGTCTATTGTTGTTACTGCATATCCTGCATAGCGGATCCCTTCTTTCACATAACTACTGCCGTCGGTGTAATATTGAACATCGGGGTTCTGGATGGGAAAATCACGAAGATCTGGTCTACTTGAAAATACTTCATCCATTACTTCCAAACAATCATGTTGACTTTCAGTAGGTTGCGGCAAAAGGGTAGCTGGATTTAAGGTGTTTACAGTCTCTAAATGCACTCTTGGGTTTTCACACAACATTGCTTGATACTTGGTCATACGGCTGTTACTAAACCAATGATTTCCTTTGTAATCCAACAACGTCTGTACTGCATGTGGGACTCGTACATAAAGTTCTTGACCCAGAGTGAGTTTATCGGCTTCAGCTACTAGCAGGGCGGCTGCAGCTACGGCTCTTAGACAAGGTGGTAGTCCGCTGGCCACTGCATCCAATTGCTTAGACATGTAGGCAACAGGTCTTTGCCATGATCCCAAGTACTGTGTCAATACTCCCACAGCCATTCTTCTTTGCTCATGTACATACAGGTAGAATGGTCGTGTGTGATCAGGTAGACCTAATGCTGGGGCACTCATCAAAGCCTTCTTCACATCTTCAAATGCCGTTTGCTGTTCTTGGGTCCATAAGAAGGGGTCGTGCTCTGTACCTTTGATGGCTGCGTACAGAGGTTTTGCCAGTATCGCATAGCTGGGAATCCATATCCTACAGAAGCCTGCTGCCCCCAAGAATTCTCGCACTTGTCTTCTATTCTTGGGTATTGGTATTTGGCAGACAGCTTCTTTTCTCTCTGGCCCCATAATCCTTTGACCTTCAGAGATATGGAATCCCAGATACTTGACAGTTGGCAAACACAACTGAGCCTTCTTTCTAGACACCTTGTATCCTGCCTTCCAGAGAATATGTAGTAGATCGTGCGTTGCTTGCTGACATTTTTCTTTTGTAACTGCTGCTATCAACAAGTCATCTACATATTGTAACAATACACATTCTCCTGGGATAGACTCGAAATCCAGTAGATCTTGACTTAGAGCTGAACCAAATAGGGTAGGTGAATTTTTAAACCCTTGGGGCAGTCTTGTCCAAGTCATTTGGCGTTTTGAGCCCGTTACAGCGTTCTCCCATTGGAAAGCAAAAATACATTGACTTTCTGTGGCAATTCGGAGGCAAAAGAAGGCATCTTTGAGGTCTAAGACTGTGAAGTAAGTAGCCCCGCCCGGAATTAAAGCAAGCAGGTTATATGGATTGGGCACGACTGGATGTATACTAACAACCGCATCATTGACTGCTCTCAAGTCCTGCACAGGTCGATACTCATCTGTACCGGGCTTTTGAACAGGCAGCAATGGGGTGTTCCAGGGGGAAGTACAGAATTTTAGGATACCATACCGTATGAACTTATCCAGATAGGATTGAATGTTCTTCTTAGCCTTCTGCGGGATGTGGTATTGTCTTAGGCTTACTGGATAAACCCCAAGTTTTAGTTCAATTTTTATAGGTGGAATATTGCGGGCCAGTCCTGGTGGGTTGTTCTCTGCCCAAACTCCTGGTATGTTGAACAATGTCTCATCACTCCTAGGGTTTTGGCTAGTCAACACTGTATAAAGTCGCCACTCTTCTTCCTTTGGTACGGATAAAGTCATAATACCTGAAGGTCCATTAAACTTTAAGGATGTTGTTCCATTTGGTAGGAACGTAATCTGCGCTTGTAATTTTGATAGCATATCACGTCCCAGCAATTGGACTGGACATTCAGGCATATAAAGGAATTGATGTTTTACTACGTGGCCTCCCAATGTACAGAGTCGACTTTTAAGAACCGGTTTTTCAGCACTTCTTCCAGTTGCTCCTATCACAGTAATAGTCCTTCCAGATGGAGGAGCAACTAGATTAGTCACCACTGAATGTTCAGCACCAGTGTCGATCATGAACGCACTCCTTTTTCCCCCTATTGATACATCGACCATAGGCTCCGCTCGACCAAGGGGGATGGAGCCCGGTCGGTATCAATAGTCCTCCATGACCGTGTCAGCCAATCCTACAAAGTCCCTACCTTCTCTATCGCGGGACCTTTGCGCTGCTGGAATATACCTGTCTTCCCTAACACTTCCTCTGTTCCCATTACTCCCTCTATAACCATTACTCCCTCCGGGGCCTCCTCTACCTCTCGCTCTGCCTCTAAAGTTTCCGTAGCCTGCCCTGGGTTGGTCTCTCTCGTACTGCTCTCTTTGCGGACATTCGTTCCTCCAATGCCCTTCTTCCTTGCAATACGCGCATTGATCCCTACTCAAAGGCTCCCTACTCCATCTATTATTGCCTCTATCTGGGCCCCGTTTATCTACGCCTGCGATCGCTACCGCTAGCATATCAGCCTTTTTACGCATCTTGCGCTCTTCCTCTTTCTTACTTTCTGTATCCCTGTTCATATAGACCTTATTTGCTACCTCCATTAGTTGGGTGATGGACATACCTGCAAACCCTTCTAACTTTTGTAGCTTGCGCTTAATATCTCCGTATGCTTGGCTGACAAAGGCGGAGTTAACCATTCGGGAATTGTCTGCGTCTTCCGGATTAAAGGGGGTATACAAGCGGTATGCCTCCAATAATCGGTCATAAAAGACACTGGGCGCTTCATCACTTTTCTGAATCACCTCAACTGTCTTCGACATGTTAATGGCTTTCTTTCCTCCTGCTTTCATGCCAGCAATTATAGCGTCTCTATAGGCTCTGAGTTGAACCATATCAGCACCATTTACGTTCCAATCGGGATCAGTGTTGGGATAATGTGTTGCGGCCCATGCTGCTGGATTAGCTTGGTTCAAAGCACGGGCTCTATCCTCTAGTGCTTTTATGGCTGCTTGATTTATTCTTGTCCTTTCCTCATTGTTAAATAAAGTCATTAGTAACTGCTGGCAATCAGCCCATGTCGGATTATGCGTCTGTACTATTGAGGTGAACAGATCAGTCATAGCTTGTGGTTTCTCAGTATACGAGGAATTATGGGTCTTCCAGTTTAAAAGATCGGTTGTGGTAAATGGGACATATACGAAGACTGGGTCAGCGTGTGCCATTTGACCTGCGGCATCGATATAAGCTGACCCGGGATTCAGACGAAGAGGCATCTGATAGTGCTTTAATTGTTGGGCACCAGTCAACTGTCGGGTTTGGATGGGGCTACGTAGAGAGGCGTCAGTCATGGGTTCCGGTCGGGGAGAGATAGGGTATGGGGATGTGGGAGGTTGGTTTTGGGAAAAGGTCGTAAATAAAACACTTCGAGCCGAGCTAGATGAAGCTTGACCGGAAGTCTGAAGTGGCGCCAAATCAGGATATTCGTTTCTAATGGGGGTGGGTTCTGGTTCCGGAAGGGGAGATTTAGTACGAGGGGGGGTGGATCCTGTACTGGAGGAGGAAGCGGAAGTGGATGGGGGTAATGAGGGGAGGGCTGCAGGACTTCCTGCGTTTGCGTCACTTCTTCTTAACGGAAAGTAAGGGGGCGGCAAAGGGATCTCGGACTCAGGGGGCGTGTCCAAAATGGGCCTAACACCAGTCCTAGTGGACGAACAAGTCCTAGCTACCATGAGGCGACACTGCTCCTCGTGGCATGTCTGGAGCCATTTTGGCGAGTCATTTACGGCCTGTCTCCAACAGTCAATATAAGGAAACTGGCCGTAAAGTTCAGGCCTACCTGATACAGCCACGTGTAAGCGCTGTACCAGAGTTAGATCCAAACTGCCACGTGGCGGCCATGCCGCAACCAAAGTAGGCCACTCCCTAGTGCACAAAGTAACTAAACGCACAGGAGACATCTTAACCCCAAAATCACAAGTTTTGAATCCCTTTTTAAAGTTCTTCACCATACAACCTAAGGGATCCGGAATCGTTGACTGCGACGCACCCATACTTAACAATGGAACGTCGTCGACAACGAATACTATACACGCGTACTTTTCAACAGTCACACCCGTTTCCTCTGGCAACAGCACCACGTGGTACGGTTACCAAGTGAAACGTACACAATAACAATAAACACTCAGGGAATTCCCGTACACACACAGCTGTTACACCAGTCACTATATAATCAATATTATGCCCTTTGGCGTAACTATACAGTCACCCACGCTATAATTCTCTATATACGAATTACCCGTCTATAACACACCCCAGTAACATCGTCTTTTACAAATAGCGGTTACAGTACGGTTAGCATAGGTCAAAGCACAAGTTAAGGTCACAATACAATTATTAGTGGTTATGGTGTTAAACATGCAATGGACAACAATGATTAGTACTTATATACAGTGTCAGTAAATATACAGGGTTATGGTACCGTGCACTATAATACAGCAACACACTATTAACACTCTCGCTAGACGGCTGAGCTCGCGCTATCTAACAAGATATACACTTTACTAAAACAATCGTTAACACATTTACAATTCCCAACTAAACTATTGGCCAGTACCTTGATGGACTACCTAAAACTATATACACCCGTTTTGGTTAGCCACACTGCCCAATCACCACATATATAGCGAGCTAGAGAACCGAATTTACACAGGCGCCTCTTAGTCGCACTATCAAAAGTCTAGTGGGTTCCAAATTTACACGCCTTCCCACTTAGCCCAGATAGGATGAGAACTAGCGAACCGAATTTACACAGGCGCCGCTTAGTCTCCCGGTCTCTCCGACCTAGCGAACGTAATATACACCCTAGAACGCTAGTCTAGACAAGACACCGGTGTCCGGCTAGGGCTATTTACACCAGGACCCCGCCTGACTAACCAAATCAAACGGTCTGACTAAAGAGCGTTCGATCGAGCGGTGCGCCTTCGCTCCTTCCCTCCGACAGAGGGGGCAGATACACAGATTCAAAAACCCCTTTGGGCCTACCGCACAATCGGTATACCCCTAGTGGGTCCTGCCGTCTAAAACAGCAGTTGTCTTACCTCCTCGTTCCTGAACCTGAGTTCACACTCATCGACGGGGACACCCCAGCACTTCTCACGTAGAGGCCGATGATCTCCTGGACAACGGCCCAGTGGCGCCGAGACGAAGGGAGGTCCACGCAGAAGTTCAGGGGTGCAGCCGTAGAGAACGTGGGCAAAGATAGACCGTCTCACGCCTCTGCCTCTCAGCTACCGTTGAACGATGAGCTTCCCGGCCAATGCACCAAATGATACCGGAGAAACTGACGGAAGCAAAGCACAGAGAGATGGACACAGGTTTCTTCAGGAAGGAAGAGATTCTTTATTGGATCACCGATCGGGACTCAGAGGGACTAATGTCACCAAAATACAGCAAGTTCTGAGCCCCGGACAATAGTGCAGGCTCCTTATATAGGCACATAACTCCTCCCATATTAAGCTCCACCCGCACATTCTCTTGACCAATCAATACAAATAAGAATTAACTTCCTGTTTGACCGCATGGCTTGTCCAGCACAATGGAGGAGGGGAATACTACATCCTGTATTCTTGCACATGCTCCGTACACTACTGATCGTATCTTGCCTCGTGCAACCAACTGATCGATACGTCAGCATATGCACGTACACATGCCACGTGGTAATCTCGGCCTACTAAATTTATTTTTACCGAGATTCCACCACACAAGGAGGGGATTTTAATAAATGCTTGGGACAAAATTAAATGAAGTGGATATTCAATCTCGGGACTTTACAATCCCAAGGTTTGAATATCGACTTCGAATTATGCCATTTTATTTGATTATTTGTATAGTATTCTTCTTTTAGAATTTTTTTAGAACCATTAACACCACATCTCACTTTTGGTTTAACAATTATCTCCAAATTAATTCCTCTCATTAATATACCTCTAGAGTGAATAATTACCCTGGCAGTTTTTAGAACATACTTATTCCTGCATATACAAACTTCTTCCTCTATCCTTATATTTATATACAATATATATATATTGGAACTAAATATATAGGCAGTAAAGAATACACTAATTGCATATAGATGTCTATTGTGTATTAATCTATGTTTATTATGACTTTTCTCTGCTTTTATGTTTTTTCTCTGCTTCTTTATTCCCTGTTTCCTCCTGTTCCCCTTCCTTCTCATGTAACATTTGCCCACACTATCTCGCTTCACCAATATGGCATATACATGTTCCCCTGAGCTGTTTTGGAGAGAGGGGAGGGTCTGGTGGCGAGGTTGTACGTCCAGTAGGCAGGACGATGCACTGTTTATATGGCACCACACCTCGCTACCTCAGACCTCCTCGTTGGATGACCTTTCACCCCCTCTCCTTTTGCAGACAGGCGCATGTGCGCCAAGCAATAGGAGTGTTCAAGGCGGATTGGGTTGCCGCAAGATTGGAGCGGGGTGATGTTTGCAGCGATCCGCGATGTCATTTCTTCCAACCATTGCAGGCTGCCCAAGGACTTCAGCCAACCAACACTGCCCACCAATCATATTGGTATATAAAAACATTAAACTCTCACATGAATGCTAATTAGGGCAATTTTTAAGCTCCAGCATTGGATAATCACCGATCCACATGACCTAAGGGGAAGGGCCAAAAGGGATTTAAAAATTAAAGATTCTCACACTTACAGCTGACCGAAGAAGCTCTTAAAGAGTGAAACACATTTTGGCCACATTTTAGGACTTGTATTCTTGTTATACCGGTAATTATTTTGTATTATATTTTAACATATTAATAAATTACATTATTTTATAAAAGTCCTTTGGAGCCTCCAGAAATCTTCATAGGGGTAGTGCCATCCCCATATAATTGTCACAATCCCTTCACACCTCAGAGCCGGGATTGCTAGGCTCTGAATAAGGTGAGAACCCTATTCTATTTCCACCTTTCCACCTGGTTTTAACAGACTACACATTGGTTCGCCTCTTTTATGCTTTCTTTTTGAGATCTATTCTACTATTCATTGGAGGTGTGATGCTGCCATAAAGGCATACAAGCTTGATTACGGAGCCAGTATTCATACACAGGCTCCTTTAAATGTGAGTGTCCTGACTTCACCACTATTTATTGTGCTCCATTCCACGTACCATCTGCATTGTATTGTATTTTTTTTTGTCTCTTATCTCTACTATGTTTTCCAAACTAAGCTTTTAATCAAGTTGCAAGGTTTAAGTTCACCTCACTTATGCACTTTATTTTCTAGCGCTCCTCTTGAAGGTGGGGGTTTTCCCTTACACAATTTTACTGACTTTTGGCTTTTTATGTGGATAAGATGATATTTCCACATTAGTGTATAGAGCTGCTACTGTTATTCACTTTAAGCACTTTATTGGTGCACACACCCCTCCCAAAAGGAGGTGTATTTTGGCTAGTAAATGCAGTTATTAATCCTTTATTAGTCAAGTCTATCTCTGAAGCCAGAGTGCGGAATTCTATGGCATAATCTGAGATCCCTTGTTTGATACGCACTAGGGCAGTGGAAGCATTGTTCTCCCTTCCCAATGGTTCAAACTTTAATTCGAATTCCGCATGGAATTCCTGGTAATTATGGGCAACATCACTTTCTCATAATGGATTGGCTTAAGCTAAGGCTTTACCTTTCAGTTGGTTCAGTTGGTTCATTAAGTACCCAATTTTAGCTCTATCCGTGGGGAAAGACCCGTGTGAGGCTTCAAAATGGTACTCAATCTGATTAAGGAATCCCCGACATTCTTGAGTATTACCTTCAAAATGCGGGGGTGATGATAAGGAGATAGTAGATACACTATAGGTGTAGGTACAGTAGGCGGAGATGTACCTGCCAGAGGGATTTCAGGCTGCAAATGAGCCATACGTATTAAGATCGTATTGAAAGCCTGGGCAAATTGATCCATACTGTGATCATTTTCCTCTAGCTTTCTCTCGCAAGCTACTATGTGCTGACACAAATCTGCAGGATCTATGGCTCTGTCGTAGGATCATAGTTGATCCAGCACGCAGAATTCTATGACACTCTTGAACTAAGGATAACGTCTTACCAGACCTTAGAATAGCCGGACTTAATGTACCAGAGAATAGTCAGAATGCAAGCCGAGGTCAGGGACACAGAACGAGACACTGATGAGGAAAGCCAAAAGTCAAAGATACCAGAAATCAGGGAAGTCGAAATAAAGCCAAAGTCAAATACCAGAAAAACACGATCAGGAACACACTCTTGGAAAACCAGCTAGTGGAAACCACGACAGGGCAATGACTTGGGCTTAAATAGCCCTCCTGTCACGACACTCCTTAGTTAATATGCCCTCGTGCAGTACTCGCACTCACCACTGTTTCTGTTTGGCACTGTTTCTCATTTCTTTTCGTTAAGCACTACACCTGGCCCTTGTTTAGCTTCTATATATTCTGGTTTCTCCCCTCACTCCCTGTCAGATCATTATCCTCTATCCTTCATCCTGTACCTGCTGTTTCCTGGTTCCCGTGATTCTGACTCCTTGCTCCTGTGTCTTGTATCCTGAGTATCCTGTGTTTCCTGATCCTGTGTTCCGATGTCCTTATGGTCCTGTGTTCTTGTCTCTGCCTGGTCCTGTGTCCTGTGCCTCCTGTTCCAGTGTTCGCCTGCAGTGTTCCTGCCTAGACTCCTTCTCCAGTGATTCTGACCTTGCTGCCTTATTTCTGTGTGACCTGCTTCGGGCTTTGCTCCTTGGTGTTTATTTAGTGCTTGGTGGCTTAGGATCTGTGCCCACTTATATTCTGTGGTGGCTGCACTATCCTGACTAAAGCCTTTACCTTTGCCTAGGACTATCGTGTACTCTGCCTGCTCTATTGTATATATTTATATATTTGTGGCATTGTCATATTTTGTTTTGTATATATTATTTATTTATATATATATATATATATATATATATATATATCCTTTGGTTTTCCTTAATACATTTTCTTTATTACTCCATTCATCGTGTCCTAGCATTATTTCTCTGCTAAGTTGGTTCCCACACTTAAAGGGACAGTGCTGTCGCAGGGCAGCACCCCTTCATGTCCTTACACCTCCTTCAGCTCTGATTGGCTGTACCTCGCCTTTGACCCCAGGGTGTGTGTGTGCGTCATCTGCATGATGTAACATGAACGTCGGTGTCAATCTTGCCGAGGAAGGAGGTGGGACTATTTAACTGCGTGAGTCCACATCGGCCGGCGTCCGTTGATATGCTCAGGAACTGTACCAAGTAAATATTATTTTTCACGTTTTATATATATGGAAATAGGGGTACATGACATATGCATAAGATAATAGAAGGACCTGTTTTGGAAACTGACATTTACAAAGCACATCTAAAAAAAATTAAATAATATCTATATTACATAGAAAAATCAGCTAAGTACATATATTTTGGAAAAATGAACGGTTATGACTGTTTCCAACATAGATGGTTGGCTTTGGTTACTAGGAAATAGTTTGTTTGAAAAACAAAATGTTTGACAATTAACTGGAGGGAATATACTCAAATCTTCATAACACCATACATGCTAATTGAAGTTATGGTTTTCCTGGCACTATAGGCAGGGCCGGCGCGTCCATAAGGTGGCACAGGCGTCCGCCTTAGGGCGCACCAGCCCGGGGGTGCAAATGTCGGGGTGACCGGCAGGAGGGAAGCGCACAGCTCCCCTCTCCTGCCTGTCACTTCTTGTAGCGTGGCCGAGCGGCAGCAGCATCCCCACGGACCAGCCTTCCTTCCTGCCGTGGACTGTGTGGAGGGGGCAGGCATATGAACACATCATATCCCTGCTCCCTCTGTAGCACACAGCACTCCCCAGGTAAGCCACCCTCCTGTCTATGGCTAGAAAAGTGTATTTTTTTGATCAGCGTGTGTGTGTGTATGTCTGTCTGTTAGTGTGTCTTTGTGTGTGTGTGTATGCCTGGCAGTGTGCCTGTATGTATGTCTGTGTGTCTGTGTGTGTATATATGTGTCTTTGTGTGTTTCTGTCTGTCAGCGTGTCTGTGTGTATCTATATGTCTGTCAGTGTGTCTGTGTATGTCTGTCTGTTACTGTGTCTTTGTGTGTGTATGTCTATCATTGTGTATGTGTGTGTGTGTCTGTATGTGTGTTTATCTGTATGTCTGTCAGTGTTTGTGTGTATCTGTATATGTGTGTCTGTCTATCTGAATGTGTATCAGTTTGTGTATATGTGTATCTGCATATGTGTCAGTGTGTGTATCTGTATCACAGTGTGTGCATGTGTGGCAGTGTATGTGTATATGTGCATACATCTCAACATTCAAACACCAACACTACACACAAATAACCACCTGCATGCAAACTTCAACACTGCATACAAACACACCCCTGCATTCAAATGTCAACACTACATACAAACACACGTCTGTATCAGACACCAAATTTATATATAAACACACACCTGCATTCAAAAACCCAACACTACACGTAAATGCATGCTTGCATTCAAACGCAAACACTACATACAAACTCACCCCTACATTCACACAAACATACTCTATACAAACACATGCTTACAGTCAAACACACAAATACTGCAACGTGCTAAATACAATCCTGCAAGCATGGGGAATCGGTAGAGCCCCAGCTTTCAAAGCATTGTTGAAGTTGCACGACAGATGGGGATCTATCTTTTAGCCATCCTGTGCACATAGACAGACCTGTATGTCTCTGTATGACGATCTGAGTATGTATTCAAAAGGAATAAACGCAGGCAACACTCTAATAGTAATAATGGTATATTTATTGATAGGTGAACCACCCCAAAGAAAGTGCAACGTTTTGGCTCAGCAGAGCATTATTGCATGATTAAGGCTCTGCTGAGCTGAAACGTCACACTTTCTATGGGGTGGTTCACCTATCCATAAATATACCATCCTTACTATTGGAGTATTGCCTGCGTTTATTCCTTTTGAAGACTTTACCGGTGGATCCAGCGATGTCTGCCTGACACGGAGCGTCAAAATGCATCTTCGCCTGTGTAGTCAAAAATCCTAGCACCGGCCCTGACTATAGGAACACTTTAAAGGGATAAAAAAAACACTTTAGTGATCGGAATACTAAGTTGCCTCCCCATCCCACACAACCCCACTCCCCAGCAAATAAAGTTTAGATACTTTCTTACATTCTCCTTATTACAGTACCCACAGTGCTGGGTCACTCTCATTCCACTGTGACATCAACACTGAAGGGGAACTTAATGTGCATGCTCATTAGACCTTATCCATAGGAAATCATTGATTCACTGCTTTCTTATGGGGGATTTTAAGATGCTAGATATCATCATGCACAACGTGAGGATGTCCAGCATCATTTCACTGAGTCAAACTCTGTAAAACTGCAGGAAGCACCTCTAGTGGCTATTTAGTAGACAGCCATTTGAGGCAGGTTTAATCCTGCAATATAAACATTGCAATATAAACCTCTGAAAATGTAAAGGGGCACAGCGGCAGTGCACTCAGACTTCTTTAATAAGATGAAGTTGTCTGGGTTCCTATTAATTATTGGGAAAATAAATATGAGAAATGACACGCACGCCACCTCAAAGTGAGTATGTTAGGATCGCCCTCCAGGGCATCTCATGCACAGAGCCCTGCTGAAGAGATCTTGTATGGGAGCAATGCCCTGTGTTTATTTTACACAGCACAGCTCTGCATTTGCTGGTGACTTATCTCCCTATAATAGGTATACCAGAGGACAAAAGTGGGCCATGGCCAGTAAAGAGTGTTGTGCATGTGTGGGGAGGCTCTCTGTGGTGTTGTATGTGGTTGAAGGCTGATGGAAGGCTGTGGGATTACGTGTGCATAGGGGTGACTGTTAGAGAAGTAGTGTGTGTAAAGGAGTTTGTGGTGTACTATGTGTGGCTAGGAATTGTAGTGTCTATGTGTTTCCACTGAATGTAAAGTGTGTGCGAGAAAGTATGTGTGTATTTATAGTGTTTCTAGAGGGTATAATGTGCATGTTAAGGGGCCGTTGTGTGTGTGGTGGGTGTATCTAGTGGCTGTAGCGAGTGTGCACAGGGGCTGTAATGTATATGTTTATGTATAGGGTCTGTAGTTTGTGTATACAGGGTAGTTTGTGTTTGAGTAGGGAATATAGTGTGTGCGTCTAGGGACTATAGAGAATGTTTTTGTGTCTAGAGGGTGTAGTGTATGTGTTTGCCTATAGGGTGTAGTGTGTCTAGAGGATGTGTGTGCTTATATATGTATCTGGTTGGCATGTATATGGTCTGTAATGTGTATATTACAATTTTGGTTGTATTGTGTGTATATTAATATATGGGCTGTAGTGCGTGTACAGGTGCTTCAGTGTGTTTGGATTGGGACTGTTTTGTGTGTCAATGCATGCGTGCATGTGTGTGTGTAGGCTATTTAGTGTGTGGGGCATAGGGGTTCAGGCTGCAGAGGGGAAGAAAATAAAAAATAAATATATATTATCTTCTCCTTTTTGTCACCTTTGACTAAGGGAGATGGACATCTGGCTGGCCCGGGGAGATCTTTTATATCTTGGCCTTGACCCTTGACCCCTGTTTTGTGAATAACTTCAAAGGGTTTGACTTGGTTTATGTGACAGTAAAGCTGTATCTTGCATCTTTGTCAGGTAGCGATGTGAATGTGAATTTTGCCCCAGCAAATTTTGCCCCGGTTAGAGGGTTTATTCCTTATCAACCAATTTTTGACCATTAGTCGTAGGAACGTAACTCAGTCGTTAAGTGTGGAGTGCCTGTAACTGCTGTCAACCATTTATTGATAGTTTTTAGTATGTAATCATTGCGCACTTACTATTTCAGACCAGTTTAGTTATTTTCTTTCTAACATGCATTATTTCTTCAAAAGATAATCCTTTGATGTCTGCTTTTGAGATACAACTTATGACTTATTAATATTATTATTACACTACATAATATGTATTGAAGAAAATAGCAAAATACATGTTTTTTAACATATAAAACAAATCATGATGCCTAAAGTAATTCAACTAAATGGAAAAACCTTTAACATAGTGTCTTTGCAAGGCAATCAATAATGGAAAACCTACAATGTTTATTCTATACATGAGCAAATGGTCAGGAAGAACAGAGATCAATACACACATTCATATTGAATTTTTAATTAGAATAATGACTTCACATTGAAGCTTCTCCAATATTTCTGCTCTTTGGAAACTCCTATATACATAATCACTGTACACATCGGAGCTAATTTATATGGCTGACAATGAGTCATTTAAGGTTATTCATGTAGAAGGGAAAAATAAAGGCTGTTGTGAGGGCAAGGGTACTTAATATCTTAGCAGAATTATAGCATTTATAACCACAGTAAAACATACTCAATATTAATGCAATATATACAAATAAAATGTAATAGTTGTAAATAATAAAACCTCATTGATTGGATATTTGATATTAGACATGCAACATTCTGTTTTAACAGTTTACAGTTATAGATTGACTGTATGATAGATGTACCTTAATGCTCCCTAAGAGATAGAAAAAGAAAACAACACACAGAAAAAAAGAAATATATATATATATATATATATATATATATATATATATATATATATATATATATATATATATATATATAGAAAGAAAGAGAGATGATATGAAAAGGCACAAGAAGACAAATTTAGAAAGCTTTGTTGATAACGTATTGCTATATTGTATTGCTATAGAAAAGTATTACAAGTTATTTACCCACCCAAGCATTCTATATAAGCAATGAGGGGGTACAAGTATCAAATCAATCACATGTCAAAATATGTTGGATACAGGCATAGTTCTTTTCCTATGAATAGAGTATATCACATTAAAGCAATTCTATATTTTGGGAACCTTTTATGCTCGTCTTGCTTTCTTTCTTTTGTTAATGCTTCTGTTGAGTAAAGGTCCCTTAGGACTCATTTCCACTGAGCGGTACGGTTTGGGTCAGTACGGTCTAGTACGCTATTTTGAGTGTTCCCATTATGAAAGTGGCCCATACAACCAAACCAAACCACACCAGTCCTGGACCCTCTTCAGGGATCTGTACTTGGACCCATTCTCTTTAATATTTTTATTAGTGATATTGCAGAAGGTCTTGATGGTAAGGTATGTCTTTTTGCTGATGATACTAAGATATGTAACAGGGTTGATGTTCCAGGAGGGATAAGCCAAATGGCTAATGATTTAGGTAAACTAGAAAAATGGTCAGAGTTGTGGCAACTGACATTTAATGTGGATAAGTGCAAGATAATGCATCTTGGACATAAAAACCCAAGGGCAGAGTACAGAATATTTGAGTCCTAACCTCAACATCTGAGGAAAGGGATTCAGGGGTCATTATTTCTGATGACTTAAAGGTAGGCAGACAATGTAATAGAGCAACAGGAAATGCTAGCATAATGCTTGGTTGTATAGGGAGAGGCATTAGCAGTAGAAAGAGGGAAGTGCTCATGCCATTGTACAGAACACTGGTGAGACCTCACTTGGAGTATTGTACGCAGTACTGGAGACCGTATCTTCAGAAGGATATTGATACCTTAGAGAGAGTTCAGAGAAGGGCTACTAAACTGGTTCATGGATTGCAGGATAAAACTTACCAGGAAAGGTTAAAGGATCTTAACATGTATAGCTTGGAGGAAAGACGAGACAGGAGGCATATGATAGAAACATTTAAATACATAAAGGGAATCAACACAGTAAAGGAGGAGACTATGTTTAAAAGAAGAAAAACTACCACAACAAGAGGACATAGTCTTAAATTAGAGGGACAAAGGTTTAAAAATAATATCAGGAATTATTACTTTACTGAGAGGCTAGTGGATGCATGGAATAGCCTTCCAGCTGAAGTGGTAGAGGTTAACACAGTAAAGGAGTTTAAGCATGCTTGGGATAGGCATAAGGCTATCCTAACTATAAGATAAGGCCAGGGACTAATGAAAGTATTTAGAAAATTGGACAGACTAGATGGGCCGAATGGTTCTTATCTGCCGTCACATTCTATGTTTCTATGTTTCTATGTTTCTATGTAGGTCCGTAGGAAATGGTACGGTACGGTTAGGGCAGAGCTACTGGCGTCACACTATAAAATCCATTCATTGGCGGACAGGAAAACGTCAATGCTCACGACAAATGACACCCTAGGCATTTAGTCTAAACCCCGCATGCCCCCTGGTGGTCCGACTTGCAGTGGAATCGCTCACCTGAATAGGCTCGTCCATTCTAACCCTTCTGAACCGTACCGACCCGAACCATACCGCTCAGTGGAAACGAGGCATTAGTGAAAAGTTGCATTGCAATTAAATACACTGAAATGTATGGTGGGAAATTACTCATTAATCGTCACTAAAGACTTCAAGCTGTTTGTGTCAATCATGCTAAGAAATGTCCATCCTACTCAGTTTTTTCCTTAAAAATAGAAAAAAAAGAAAAGAAAAAGCAATGCTCTATCATCAGCTTCTACTGACTACATCTGTTTCAGGTACCAAGGAAGGCAGGGGCAAAACCACAAGGAAGGGCATTTCAAAAATGGGGATGAGCATTATAGTAAATGGACATTTAAAAACTCCCATAAGACTTGTATTTGCTTTATTTTATTTAATCCTAATGAAACATGTGAAGAAGGCTGAACGTGATGGACGCAAGTCTCTTTTCAGCTATGTAACTATGTAACTATGTAACATAATTAAACCGCTCAATGCTAAGGTTTTTTTGTAGCTATTTGTGCGCTTGTTGCTGGTACTGCCTGCGGACAAATAGTTCTTCAAATTCAAAAAAGCATGTGAATGATAATTTGGGAGTGCGCATCCTGCTGTATGCATTTGGTTTATATTTGGTCACCATGTTTTCATTGGTAAATGTCCGGTTTCTGTGCTTTATATTGGATTGCATGTGACAAGTTCTGATTTTTTTTAATAATACAGAATCATTCGGAATAACTGAACCATGACCACATTTGTCTTTAGTAAAACTGTGAATTGCAAATGCTGTTGGAATTCGGTCAGTTTTAACAAATTTTGTCCATTCAGTCAAAATTCGGTGTTTATGAATAAACCTGAAAGAGTAAAAAAAAAAGACCTGCCATACTCAATTAAGGGTTCACTTGCGCAGTAAACTGCAGTCACACACTGTGTATATCACTGAGGGATGCAGCTTGCAATTTCCAAAGTACAAGCAATGACACAGAAGCACAGTACAAATCAAATAATTTGTCTCATACTAGAAATAGAAAATAAAAAACACAAATCAGTAAAACAGCCCTAAATCAGTAAATCAGAGTGTGTATAAGTGGCACTGGCAGTAGCAGCTAGGCAAGAGGAACTTTTTTCCTGTGTTTTACTTTTTTAAATTATCGGATGATGGGGGTTGTGACTGTTTCTGTCCAACCAGCCTCTGGTGACTAGCCTTGCCATTCCCCCTACTCTACCTAAGAGTGGTGGTAGACAGTGGAGGAACTAGGATAGAGAGGATCCTGGTGCAAGAATTGTATGGGGCCCTCTCTATCGCAAGGATGGCCAAAGGTAGATCGCCATTTGTCGTACAACTCCCACAATGCTTTGTCAGCTGGGGATCTACCATTTGCCCATCCTTGCAGGGTTGTATTTAGCATTGAGCAGTGTTTGTGTGCTTGAATGTACACAGGAACACATGCAGATATACAAACAAAGAGATACACATACAGATACACACATACATACACACATGCATATACACAGACAAACAGATATACATACAGACCCAATTATACACATATAGACACACAGACGGATACACATACACACAGGCATGCAATATTTACATATTTTAATCCACCTTTAGGGTGGCTTCCCTGTGGTCCAGTAGGCATTGGCGTGCGCACGGGGTGTGCCGGGTGGGCCTGGGCACACCCTAATCCCCGCGGCACGCCTATGGATTGAGTCCTGCAGGAACGGAGTTCCTGCACTTTTTTTGTTCCTGCAGGCACTCAGCGCCCCCTTCCTCCCCCCATGTCCCCCCTGTCATGGATGGGAGGGAGGGAGGGGAGGCAAGATGTTATGGACCCCCCCCCCCCCCCCCGGCCGGCTCTCTCAATATCAGCCTCGGCGAGGGAGCTGTGAGCTTTCTGCTCCCTCTCGCCGCGCGCTGCTTGCTGATGCTGGGAGCCGGAATATGACGTCATATTCCGGCTCCCAGCTACAGCAGACAGCCCACGTGGCGAGAGGGAGCAGAGAGCTCACAGCTCCTTCGCCGCGGCTGATATTGAGAGAGCCGCCCGACCCACTGGACCCCAGGGACAAGTCCACGCCAGCACTCCAGGTAGGGAGGCTGGGTGGACATTGTTTTAATTTAAAAAAATAATCATTTGTGTGTGTGTGAATGTGTGTGTGTGTCTGTTTGTGTGTGTGTGTGTGTGTGTCTGTTTGTGTGTGTGTGTGTGTGTGTGTCTTTGACTGTGTATGTGTGTGTGTCTGTGTGTGTGTCTGTGAATGTGTGTGTGAATGTGTGTGTCTGTGAATGTGTGTGTGAATGTGTGTGTGTGTCTGTGAATGTGTGTGTGTATGTGTATGTGTGTGTGTATGTGAATATGTGTGTGTCTGTGAATGTGTGTGTGTGTGTGTGTGTGTGTGTGTCTGTGAATGTGTGTATGTGTATCTGTGAATGTGTGTCTGTGAATGTGTATGTGTGTCAGTGTATGTGAATATGTGTGTCTGTGAATGTATGAGTGTGTCTGTGAATGTGTGTGGCTATGAATGTATGAGTGTGTGTGTGTCTGTGAGTGTATGTGTGTGTGTTTGAGTATGCGTGTCAGTGTGTGTATATATATATATATATATATATATATATATACACACACACACACACATATACATACACACACTGGAGTGTATATTATTTTTGGGGGGGGGGTGGGAATCTTGGTTCCCACACTTTATTCCCCAGGACATTATTCTCCCCTGTCGGCTCACGCAGAACCGGCGCTGAGTGTCGGCTCTGCTTTAAGCCTCCATGGGCCGGCGGGGAGATCAAAGATCTACCTCACCAGCCCACAGCAGCATGAAGGGAGGCAGGAGAGGACCCGGGGAGCTCTAGACAGCAGCTCCGCCAGGTTCCTCTGGCGAGATCTGAGCGTTGCCGCGGCAACGCTAAGATCTCACGAGAGTTAACTCTAGCCCCGCAGGCTAGAGTTCACTCTCCACTGGACCACCAGGGATGGCACATGGCAGCAAGGATCCCCCCTCCCTACATAAGGTAAGAAGGGAGGGGGGATATTTACTAATCTGCCCCCACCTCCACAATCTGTCCAAACATACAGCACACACACACACACATACAGCACCCACACACAAAAATCACCTACAGACTTACAGCACTCTCACACAAACAGCACACACACAGCACCCTCACACACACAGCACCCAAACAGCACCCACACACATACAGTACACATACAGCACCCTCACACACACAGTACACTAACCGCACCCTCACAAATACACACAGCACCTTTACAAACACACAACACCCTCACACACAGCACACTAACAACACCCTCGCAAACACACACACACAAACAGCACCCTCAGAAATACACGACACCCACACACATCACACAAACAGCACCCTCACACACACAGTACCATCACACACACATCACACAAACAGCACCCTCACACACACAGCACCCTCACATAGCACACTAACAGGACCCTAACACACACACACAAACACCCTCACACACAAACAGCACCCTCACACACACACACACACACAAACACCCTCACCCACATAGCACACTACCAGCACCCTCACACATACACACACACACAGCAGCACCCTTACACACACCACCCTCACACAGCACACTAACAGCACACACACACACACACACACACACACACAGCAGTGTATGTATATATGTGTGTGTGTGTGTATATATATATATATATATATATATATATATACATATACATGCGGCGTGTGTTTGTGCTTTAGGGTGCACACCCTAATGCAATAGGCTGCGCACGCCTATGCCAGTAGGCTGCCTCAGACTGCTACGAGTCAGAGGTTCTCCCACTCTGCTTCTCTCCTCTGCCTTCCTCCCGTGTGGTGCTCTGCTTTAGCTGGAAATAAGTGACCAGCTGTAACTTCCACCAGTGCAGACATCACTACAGGGCCCCTGAGGACACGATGGGACCCCATAGCATGTGGGCCCCAGTGCAGTAGTCTTTCCGCTGGTGGTAGTAGTAGTGGAACATGTATTGCTGGTAGTAGATTGTGACAACTGTACAGAATCAGATAAAGGATCAGTGCCAGCACTAGTACGTTATTGTTCTGCTTCTTACCTCGGTAATACAGACTTCTGGTATATTTAACATTGTTGCTTCAAACCGGCCCTAGTGAGATGACCTTTCACTCGCAAATACACACTTTTTTGCAACACAATTTGCACTTGTTTGTCTGTCCTTTCCACACTTTACTTTTCTAACTCCTTTGACTCATCATATGTATTGTCGAAAAGGTCCCGGGCCAGAGTTAAAAGTGCTATGTCTGCAGAGATGGTGGAATCAGAATTATTTTCACCAAATTCCTTGCTTCCAGTAACAACAGGTATTGGGTACTCTACTTCGTTACTACACTGTAATTCCTCACTAGGGAATGCTTCTGATGACCCGCACAGTAGACTCTGCCAGACTCTCCCTTATTAACTTCTTCAGGGAAAACCAAGAAGATATACTGTTTGAACTAGCTGTAGTGGAGGGAGCTGCCCTACCAGTGCCAGTGGCAGCACAAGTTGCTGCATTATAAAAAGGATGAGACAAAAACAATTGTATTGAATCAACAAAAAAATACATGCTGCTAATCACACTATCTTGAGGCTGAATACTACTAATAGTGGTGTTGCAAATGTCAGCAGTAAGGTTTTTCAACTCTCAGAAGCCATGGCTGCTGATGGATTATGAAACTCTGGGGTTTTAAGCCTTATGGATCCATAGTGCTGTTATAATGTAATGTAAAAAGATCCCTTCCCTTACACTCCCTTAAAGGGACCCTCCACTTTCCCAATAAAAATCACTGTCTAGTAGATATACCCCATATGAAACATACATGCATTTAATTATGTAGTTAAAAAGGAGGGTATAGCTCAAAACTGCTTGCAAGAGCTGCTGATCTATTGTCTGCTCTCTTTGCAAGCCATCCCATTTTAACCCCCAGCCTAGACTTTCTGTTGCTGTCCAATCACAGATTTCCCATGCAGCTTAATTACAAATCTTTGCAAAGTGGATCCTGTGGGTAAATGCTGCCTCTTAACTTTGGCTCCTCAGAGCCAACTAAACCAGGAAGTAATATGATCTGTTATGTGCTTGACAGCCAGGGGGCTGTAACAAGGATCATCTATAAGATTGCCAGTTCCTATTGATATAGGCAGTTTTTAATAACATTTTAAAAAATGGTACGCTCTTCACACATAAAGCACTTCAGCAAGCTAAAATGACTTAAAAATCTGGAGTGTCCCTTTAATTTCATCTTGGAAGTAGTGCATACCATTGATGATGGTGAGTTTATTTTTCTTGTAACAGTAAATTAGATCCAAATTAGTCCAATGCTGGTGTATTGTGTAAACTAACAACTTTACTCGGTGCTAATAGGTGTTTGTTTTGCAAAATGGTTTTGGTTTTAACCCCTTAAGGACACATGGTGGAAATATCCCGTCATGATTCCCTTTTATTCCAAATATTGTGTCCTTAAGGGGTCAATTAGTGATTGGTGGGTTTGTTTTCATTTACGTTTTAATTAGTGATTGGTTGATTGATTTTAATTTAGGTTTTAAATATTGATTGCTGGATTTACTGCTGTAACCTTATTGTGTTTGAGGTTAAAAAAACAATGCACAAGCTTAAATATTACTTGCCACTGCAAGCTTCCTATTGCATCTTAATCTATGTGAATGGACAGAGCAGCCTCTTGTGCTGCACCCTTGCCCTTGTGAAGCACCCAGGGCACCTTAGGCAGCTGCCTGTGTACTTGGGTAATATGTGTAATCTATACAACAATGCTGCAAAGGCTAAGGATGTCATAAAGGGAAATAACTTTGTGATTATATATCAAGAAAGAATTTAGTTGGCACAGTGTATCAATAAAATTGTGATTAACAGATTTATCTTCTGTAAGTGTCCCTGTACATACACCTGTCTGATATACCATCCCTATAAATCTTGCAGCAAGTTAAGGAGGGCTACTGGTTGACTGGTAGATTTCTACAGACTCTGCAAAGCATATAACGGCTTGCTACATTTATAGTTTTTTTTTCTTTTTCAATTTGACAATTTTTATTAAGTTTTATGGGTAAAGAAATGAAAAGGGGAATTGCATAGGGGAAGTACGTGGTAACATTAATAATATTCCTGGTTTAAGAATTACATAGTTGTTATATAGATATATTCACATACAATGTCATGCAGTGGTACACAGGTCATTGAGTGACAGAGTGAATCAGAATCTATTTGTATTGAGCTTATATGGCTCGCTCTGTATGTGCTTAGGTCTTTTCTGCAATCTGCATATAGTCATTTGGCACGGGATTAGCAGGTATGTAATATTTGTTGGGTAGAGGAAGTGAGGGGAGAAAGGGGGAGCAGAACTTGGGAACCTGTTGTAGATATGTTACAGACATTTGTGTATGTATTTGACCATTTATTATTTTTTTCGTTTGAACTTCATAAGGGATTTGCCCAACCATAATGTTTTGTTTACATGATCAGGATATATAAGAGTGGAATTTGAGAAATTGTAAAGGCACAGTTGTTAAAGCACCAAATTGTGGCCAAAGGAAAGTTGCATTGGCTTCCATGTGTTTAGCTAAGCCTCTCATTTCTCCCAGGCTCTGGCCCAGTATTTAGTGGGTGTCTGGGTGTGTCTAGCCATTGTTTCATATTGTTTGGTAGTTTCCAAATTTGTTATGCATTGCTTTATTGTCTGGGTGGTGATGGCCCTCCAGAGCCTGCTTATGACTGTGTGGGCTGCTATTAGAATATGAAACCCAATAGGCATTAATAAAACAATGATTCTTTATTGAATATCAATTTTAAAATAAAAGGCACAACTTCCACCATCAAACCACGTGTTTGTTTTATTTAATAGCCCCACCCACTGATTATTGCAAAGAAATACAATTTTGTGTTTTTGTTCCTTGACTAATAAAACGTTTGCAATCATAGAGTTTTGAACATAAAAAATCTCTCTCTCTCTCTCTCTCTCTCTATATATATATATTATATATATGTTTTTCATATTTTATATATTTAATTCAACTTTGACATCAAATGTCCTTGTTCAAAAGCTGCTGAGAGACTACAGAGAAGGCAAAAGATAGATAAAAACAAATACATTTCAATTGCCTATTCCATATTACTATAATGCAGATAAACACAAAATCTCTCACTTGAGATTTCAAATTATAGATCATCAACCAGAAGTAGCAGGAGGTGGACAGAGAAAGTTGCTAAAACAGAGAGAGATTTATTGATTTAACAGCAAAAACATATGTGAGAAAGGCTGAACTTGATGGACGCAGGTCTCTTTTCAGCTATGTAACTATGAATCCAACAATTAAAGAAACACAATAGTGTCCGGAATACAAACTATAACAGTTTATGTGGCCAGCTCCCCTCTGAAAAGAGTTTAAGGTGAGTTTACTTACCTTTTTCCTTGATTTCCTTTCTCATGGGATAGCATTTGGAGGCAATCATGCATGCACGGCTAAACTCCACACTTTACCAATCAGCATCTCCTCATAGAGATGCATTGAATCAATGTGTCTCTGTGAGGAATGTTCAGCACCTTCATGCAGTGTGCGGAGACGCTGGACATCAGTGCTGTACAGTGTGCAGCACTGACCCAGGAAGCACCACTCGTAGCCATCTAAGTGTCTGCCACTAGAGGTGTCCCTAGGCATTTCTCTGAAAATGCATTGTTTACATTAAAAAGCCTGCAGGGACAGGCAGTAGACACCAGAACAACTACATTAAGCAGTATTTAATCTGGTGCCTCTAGTGTTCCTTTAAACATACTAAAACCCTGGGGTATGTGAATACTTTTCTTATGTGTAGTATTTTGAAATATGTATTTACATATGTATATGTTTGGATATATATTTAATAAGGAGGGATTTACACTTATTCCATAAAAAGTAAAGTGAAATGGTATATTAAAAAAAAAATTCAAAATTCCTCTTTTTTTTGCACAAAAAAATCTGCAGTGTTAGTATATTTAATCGGGTAACCCAACCTCTTTATCCACCCAAGCAAATTCATCTTTGAGGGTTTTACATAAACCTTTGAAGTTCTGATGCAGGGAAGTGGCAGGGTTCTACTCTGCACAAGCAGTCCATTTTTTTTTTAAATGTGTAACCGCCAGGGCCAACATGTCATATGTCTGTAGGCACAGAATTCTGAGGGAGCTCCTTCTCCCCAAACCTAAATAATGCAGATAAAGTGAGTATAATAAATGTATTAACTGGACATTGTTGGCCTAAAAAAACCTCTACAAACAAAATTATGTTTGACAATTGCATATGTATATATGTGTGCATATTTCTACCCTGCTTGTAATGTATTGTTTTTGAATCTGAAAGCATAGTCAGGGCCGGATTAATTTAGGGGCTCATGGAGCTACATGCACATGGAATAGGCCCATTGTTAAAACATAAATAAATATGTATGTGTATATATATATATATATATATATATATATATATATATATATATACAAGTGAAAAAACAGCTTGCACTCACGGTCTTGAAATATATAAAGGTTTTTCTTTATTCAAAACGTATCCATAAAATAGTCACACCAACGTTTTAGCCCTCGTCCGGGGCTTTCCTCAGGATGAACTTGTCAGTATGTGTTTAGCTGGTGCAGCCGGTCTCCTTTCGTACAATAAAAATACCGAACAGTCATGCTTTTTATGGTTCGTGCTTTTGCTGGTCGTGTGCTGCTTTGTTCGTGCTATTTTTACCGAACGCGCCTCATTCGTATGAATCTGGGCAAAGCTAAGTGGTCCTGGAAGTCTCAGCGGTGTTCGGGAGTTTGAGTGTCCGAAAATAGTTCCAGACACTCGACGACCAAACAACGCTGGATGCGTTCGACAAAACAAGATGGCCGCCGCCACGTGTTCGTACATACGAATCGATGGCCACCCATTGAACCACTTAGAATGCTTGCGGTTTGGCACAGAGTCAAGGGGGTAATTGGTGGCACATGCCTGGGCTGGGTGGTCTCTCGTTCGGCAGTTTTCTTCATTCATACGAATGGGTTAGCAGTGTCATTCGTATTCCCATTCTTATGCTTTCAAATATAAAATTGGTAGCAAATACAAAGTAACAAATCCAGGGGGTTTACAATGTTTCAGTCTGTGGGCCAGGCAATAACAGGGGTTCTGTTACAGTTGCCTACAATTCTACTATAGTTTCTCTCATTTTAACCTACAGAAAACCATAGGAAATCCATTTTTACACATTCACTTTGAACAAAGACTTACAGACAATCAGCTTAAGTGCAGTTAATTTGGTTTATGCTTCTGCTTTGTATTTGCTTACAGTTTTTACTCCTCCCAAGCCATATGGAACTATTGTGTGCATTGAATTCATCCATATGTACCATCAAATACACCGAACCATGTGGCCGAACATTTCTCCTTAGGTTTAAAGTCACAATCTGTCCCTGCTACTCAGACTTATCAATAGCTGCAAAACAAAGAAAAGGAAATCAATCATGAAATAAAGTGTTAATACAGACACACACATACACACACACACACACACACACACATCTCTTTTTTTGCTAGGTTGATGTTATATAAACACTCAATCCATAATCACTGTATAAATATACTTTATTTATGTTATGTTTTTATGTCTGCTGTCTATTGTTAGGCATTTTATTCTTTTAGATCATAATAATTCATGTTTTGTTCCAAAAATGATATTAGCTATAATTTAGTATAGCCTGTTCCTTAGAAACACATAGATATGTTACTAGGAAATCTAAACAGTAATCAAAAGAGTAATTGCACTGTGTGCAATCTGCATTATATTCTGGGAGTGTAGCAGAAAGCTTTTTCAGACCTTCTAAAGGGCACATTTTTACATTACTAATTTCTGTGAGTTTTAGTGGTGTGGAGATCTGCATTAGATTGATACACAATGGACAAATAGATTTGATTACCAAATAAAATATACTTGCATGGAGGATTTTTGTGCAAAATAGGAGGAATTTTGATAATAAAAAAAAAAGGGGGACTTTTATAAATAAATATTTGCAATATACCAGCATAAGTCACTGTGAGCTTTATTGGAGTGGAGCTCTGTGATTCACTGATACACACCACACATTACTGAGAGTTTTATGGTTTAAGGCTCTGTGTTGCACTAATGCACATGATACATTGCTGTGATCTTAATTGGTGTGGACACCATGATTTTTTTTTTTTTATGAAGAGTAACATTATATACTGATATACACCATATACTGTAAATTTTATGGTGTGGTGTTGCATTCTATACCAAGGATCAGCAATATTTTTCCGTATGATGGCTGGATACCATGACGATGTATGGGTGGAGGCCTGCATTCATCTATATAGCTGAAAATGTAATCTAGTAATGATAATAACAGTGGTAATAGTAACAAACACAGGAAAGGAGCCAGTTTTGTAAAGTCGATTTGTCTGTAGTTTAGTAGATGGCCTCCACATTTGGTTTACCTTATGTTGGATTGCCATATATAAGGATACCAAATTAGGCAGCTTTGTATTAAATAGCTAAAAAGATCTTAATTAAGAAATTATATTTTCTTTATCTCATGCCCCTTCTTTTTCCTTTTCCTACCATACCTGTTTCCCCCCACCTTCCCCATGTTCTTTCTTTTCTCTTGCATATCACCTCTCTCGATTTGCCCTTCTCTCTTCTCCAGCAACATTATGTATATATTAGCAGGGGGAGACTCCGAAATCCATACAATACCAATTGAAAAGTTAAATAGATATAAAATCCTTCCATTTTTAATCAGTCAAAAATGTTAAGAAAAAGCACTGCAATGTGCGGTATGTATGAGTATATCACTGAGCTCCATAGAAATACAACTCACAGTAATGTACAGTGTATAGGAGTATCACAGCACTCCTCAGCAAAACAGCAGTACAGTGTTAAAGTGTATAACAGAGTTCCACACCAATTAAACTCAGTGGTGTGGAGAGTACATGAAAGTATTACACAGAGTGTGATTGATATATATGTGTGTGTGTGTGTGATGTGGTTGGTGATTGCGTAAGGTGGCTGTGAGTGTGATTATACATATATACATAGATATAGCCCCCATCTGCTGACTGTTGCAAAGATATACAATTGTGTGGGGGGTTTTCTTCTATATACAGATAGCTAGATATTTTTTCATTTGTTTCATTTTTTACATAATTATTTTTTTTTACCCAAGCCCAATCGCTTAAGAACAACATATAGGTTTATTAAGGTAAACTGCACTTTGTTTTTAGGTATTTGAATTAAAAATGGCAAAAGGTCTGATCTCTAGTATTGAGATAATTGAAAACTACATTTGCACTAAAAAAGTTCCAGGGCTTTATGACATAACATTTTTATTCCCTAGCATGATCAAACATTTTATTATGTGCTTCATTTAAAATGCGTTGACAGTGAGCTACTTTTCTGTACTTGCTAAATGAGGTTATCATAAATAGCAATTCTAGATAGTCTTTTTTAGAGTTCTATAAATGACTATTGAGAGTACAAGGAAGAAGCTCGATAGGAAATACATTTTGCTGACACCAGTTGTTTATTACTTGCAGAAGGCATTTGGAAATAGAAAGTATAAAATACAAGATGCACATTGGGTAATACAGTTCTATCTCTGGAAAATTCTTGGTCTTATGACACGTTAAAATGTAAACTGTGGCAAATGAAAACATAATTTAGTGTCTTAATCTGGAACTGTTCCATGGTAAACTAGAGATTTAGCACCAGCTGTTCCTGTTTAAACATGAAATTGTATGTGATAAATGATATCCAAAAGCATAGGCAGACAATAGCAGACATGATTAATCTTAAGTACCTTAATTATGAAATCATCCTTCAGCTGAACATTCGCTTTACACTCATATTCATCATTCGTGAGCATTTAGTTTTCCTGGCTATACCTTATATACTAAGTAACACTGGAAACAACAAACACATGGACAATACATAATTTAATATGCAAATTAAGTGCGGCACTATCTCTGAAAAAAAAGTAAAGAAGAATGAAATGAAAACAACACTTTTCTTTTTTTTTTTAACAAGACAATGGTAACAATTTTAAGAAACCAGAATCATTACCAGCAATAAAAATTACTACAATATTTGGATATGAAAACCAATTGTTACAATTATCAATCACTTTTCATAATTTGGATAATGTCAGTCCTCTATCTCCTTGCCAACATATAGTATTTTCCTACGGTTTCAATCCCAAATTAGGCCCATAAGACCTTAAAAGGGCTCTGCTGTGTGTCCATGATATGAAAGAACGGCCTACTTTAAAAAAAAAAAGTACAGGGTTATTCACTGTTGTAAGAATTCAAAGTGAATTTCAAATTTAAAGCCAGAGTAGCCAAACTGACAGCATAATTGTATTTTTTCCAGTTCAGCTATTGTGATCTTAAATTTGAAATTCACTTTGAATTCACCTTGAATTCTCACTTCAGTGAATAATCCTGTTAGTATTACATCATACTTATACTGTATCAGCTCAGGCAGGGCCGCCACCAGAAACTCAGCTCAGGGTCTGGGCCCCCTGGGGCCCGCATCCAAATACCGCCCACTGGGTCCACACACAGACACAAACGCACACTGATACAAAAGGACACAGATACATACTAACAGACACACATACTGAAACAGACATACACGCATACAGGCATACATACTGACACACACATACTGAGACATACACACAGGCATACATAGTGACAGACAGACACATACTAACATACATACAGACACACATGCAAGAGGACATAAAGACACATACATACATACATACACACACACACACACATACACATTCATACATACAGACACTGCCATCCATACACACATACATTCATAATGGCATACAGACATACACAGACATACATTCATAATGGCATACATACATACAGACTGACATACATGCATATATACAGACATACTGACATACTGACAGACATACATGCATACACAGACTTCCATACACACATACACACAGACCTACGTTCATAATGATATGCAGACATACATTCATACTGACATACAGACATACAGACATACATATATACATACATACAGACATACATGTATGCATACAGACGTAGACATACATGCATGCAGTCAGACACACATATATATACACACATACATACACACAGACATGCATCCAGACATACATACATAGACATACACACAGACATACATACAGACATACATAGACATACACACAGGCATACATACAGACATACACACAGACATGCATGCATACATACAGACATACATACATAGACATATGGACAGACATACATGCATGCAGACAGACATACATACACAGACAGAAACACATACACATACATGCATCCAGACACACAGACATACATGCATACAGACAGACACACATAC
This sequence comes from Pelobates fuscus, assembly GCF_036172605.1. NCBI lineage: Eukaryota > Metazoa > Chordata > Amphibia > Anura > Pelobatidae > Pelobates > Pelobates fuscus. The sequence continues at coordinate 120,188,259 of NC_086325.1, forward strand.
AGACAGACAGACATAGACATACAGACAGCCATGCATGCATCCAGACAGACATACATAGACATACATGCATACAGACAGACAGACAGACACAGACACACAGACATACATACACAGACATGCATACAGACACACAGACATGTATACAGACAGACAGACAGACATAGACATTCACACAGACATACAGACAGACATGCATGCATCCAGACAGACATACATACATAGACATACATGCATACAGACATACATACATAGACATAGACATGCATGCATACAGACAGACATACACAGACAGACATACATACATACATGCACACACACAGCTCATTTTCCAGCCACCCTCCTGTCTCTTACCTTTTCTTTGCAGGAGGGTGGCTGGGGATGATGGGAGTCGGCGCTGCTCCCTCTTCACTGCCTGGCTCTCCCTCTTCATGGCTGGGCGGGCGCGCGCACTCCTCCCGTGCGGAGTGAGCTGGGAGGAAGTGACCACTTCCTCCCAGCAGCACTTGCGGCTGCTTTTTTTTTTTTTTTAAGGGGCCCGGTCGCGCTATACAACGGCCACAGCGATGACCGGGCCCCTGAAGGAGGGCCGCCGGGCCCATGACAACTGTTATGGTTGTCACCGCCTGATGGCGGCCCTGAGCTCAGATCTTACATATCTTTTAAAGCAATTAGACTCCTGTCTTTCAAACCTTTGAATGATGTATTGTGAAAAACCAAGCTCAGTGACTGCCCTTACTCTAAAAGAACGTGATGAGAAGTTTGTTTTTCCTGAGAAGAGATTGAAATGGAAATGTAAGGGGAATTTGAGTGGTAATGATCTGTTAAAGGTGTTTCAGTCCCTGAGCAAAGCTGTTGCACTTCTTCAGGCCTTAGCCAGCTGTGGACATGCAGATTGTAAAATCAATGCCTAGTAAATTACCAGCTGTGCTGGTGGTAAGTTGCAGGACATGGATATGGGACCATGCATCAATGTTGAGGCAGGAATGGTGCAGATTATTGTTCAATTCTGTCTAGATGTGGGTATCTTGACACTTACTTTGGACAGTGGTTGACAGACATTATAAGAGCTCCTGGGCAACCAGAAAGAGGGCAGGTCACATACTCTTCTTGCCATCCCAGTGGCTAAGAGGGTCAACAGAAAGGGACAAAAGAGGTTCAGAGAGGTAAACTCGGAGGCACTAATACCCTTTCTGGTGTTTGTTGTTTCCCAAAATGCAGCTGCTTTACTCATGTTTTGTGGTGCTACTCCGCTGTTGCTGCTTGGAGTTGCAGTACTCTCAGGCTCTTGCTGCACTTCTCACTCAGCCAGCATTTCCCAATTTTGCTGCAAACCATGCACGTTGTAGATAAGTTTCTTCCTCAAAGTTGGCAGGCTGTTGGTTCTGTAGAACAGAAATGGGATGCCAGTTGGCTGTTGGTTCTGTAGAACAGAAACGAGATGTCAGTGGAAAAAGAAACACAAAAAGGAAAAAAACAATAATGTGGTGTTATCCTCCAACAAGCCTTGAGATATATGGATAATATTGCACTTACAAAATTATGTACAAATGCAAGTCTTCAATAATAAATCCTAATTCCCCAACATCTAATTTCCATTTGTAGAGGGTGTATCTGTTTTAAGAGATATGACATAATAGGATAGGATAACAATGCAGGTAATCTTAGAAGTATTAACCCATTTATGCATGCGTAAATTAAAGACAATGTGATTAAGCATATAACATCACTGGTAACATTGGTTTACTGTAGGTATCTGGCAAACATGCTTCGTCATTAGTACAAATTACCAGAAAACAGGGGGCTGGCTGCACTCACCTGAATATGCATAAGTAGGGTGCTGCTGGGAGCCAGTTTATACAATAAAAACAGAAAATCCAGCTCACTACTTAGGCATATTCAGGTGAGTGCAGCAAGCCCCCTGTTTACTGGTAGTGTAGTGTAGGACCTGCCAAAGATGGGGTACATTGATGTTGTGGCAGGCTTATGCTACGGTCATATAATGTAACTAAACCCCCATTATTTTTTGCTTGGATTAGGTGTTTTTTAAAAAATAAAATAAAAATAAAAACAAACAAACTAAATCTGTCAGCACTGAAGTTGCTGTTTAGGGCATAATGGAGTGCGCTGGATTTTCTGGTTTTATAGTACAATTTACCAAACAGTTAAAATAGCTGTTTATATGCCTAAATACCTGTAGCTGAGGCTTGTCTGCAGATCCCACCTTAGAGGCAGGTTGCGTGTTTGGCTGCTGACAGTAACATGTACTCAAGCTTAGTGTGTTGCTCAAACTGGGTCTGCTGATTTTCTTATGGTCACAAATCCGGTATTCTCAGTTTAAATTTCCCTACTCTAGTGAGGGCAGGGTCCCCTGACAGATGTTCCCTCTGTTATGTAGCCCTCTGCTTTAGGGTTCATATTTCCTGTGCTTTTTAAATAATAATGGCTTATTTACTTTCTATGTTTTACTTTATTTTTATTTCTACCCCTTCTATATTAGCATTGTTTACACTATTGGTTTTGGATTAGTTTTTTCCCCCCTGTTATTTGGTTTCCTTGACAACCACTAATATCATGTACCCACTTCCCCCCAGGTGTTACTAATTTCTAGTCAGATGACCTTAAATGGATTCTCTAGTGCCAGGAAAACAAACCCATTTTCCTGGCACTGTAGAATCCTGGAGTGTCCCCCTCCCTGCAGCCCCTCGTCCCACGTCACTGAAGGGGTTAAAACCCAGTTTTGTAGGTCTCGCTTGGCAGCAAGTGTGTTGTCATCCGATGCAGCAAGGGTTGTTTGCCAAGGCGTACTATGTCCTACAATTTAAGCTCCTTCCAATGACAGTAAATATAGTTTAACGAGCCCATATCAAAGCTGTATTGTGATAAGACAATTTTGTAAAATACTACTTTCAAAGTAGACTTGGTAATGTGAAAAAAAAATAAGAAAGAGAGAAGAAATGCAGATGAAACAGAGAGTAGGAGAGGAAGGTTGAATAGGAGTTAGAGGAGAAAGCAGAAAAGATAATTCGGAAGAAAACTTCAGGAAATAAAGTGCCTGCTGCTTCTGAGCTAGCTAGCAAAAACAGTATCACCTCTGTTTCAGCAAAAAACAACTTCAGCTGTTTATGTTGCTGTAGCTACTGCTGATTCAGAACGTGTAAAACAAAATGCACGTTCTATTTGCAGCCCTATTCGATTCTAGCCCCCTGCTAGCTCCCTTAATAAATATTACAAGCATTGTACACATTTCAAATTGTGACGTATATAAAGTGAGGATAAAAAATACTATTAACTTCTAAGTCTAAAGGCCAATAACCAATTACAATATGCATCACTAAATGCTGACTATATATAACAAATGGTATAAGACACAAATTGTGGAAAAGATTGAGGTTGCATAGTTTTGTTTACTTAGGAACCTTGTAAGTCTCTGACACTACTTATTTATTTATCTGTCAAGTTATCCTGTCTTGGATCCATGTCTTATCTCCTGGAAATTAATTAGGATTCAAGAGATACAATACATTTGAAACACATATTCATTGGAACTGAAGGTCAAACTTGTTTTTAGCTTTTAGGTTTTAAAGCTGCCCTCTTTCTTTCATATGTAACATGTTTAGGAATTCTGGCTTGTGATAGTAAACCTTGGGTCAATATTGCCTTTACTGGTGACTATTTTTTGTTTCAATATTATTATTATTATGCTTTATAATTTAGATGTTCTATCCACCCAACGCCCTTTGTCACTTTATAGTTCTACAATAAGCTGTACACTGAGCTTTCTTTATTAATATAAATAAAGTTAAAATTAAAAAACAGTTCTTGTGACCTCACAGCATCTCACAGGAAGTCAATGATTTTGGTTTTATGTCACTTGCTCTTCAATTAAGTATATCTTGTTTTTTTTGCCACAGCCACTATCATCTCAAGCTTTTCTAAAGGAGATATTGAGACTTAATGAAGTTCCTGAAGGTACAAGCTCTTTGTATGTATCTAGAAATATGATGTCATCACCATTTAAATTAAATGTTATTATTCCTAGCCTACCATGGCCTTGTCATATGTCCCAGGGGCATCAACAAACTCCTAGAGCAGGAATAATCCCAAGAACTCATCCTGCAGGAAGCGTATACTCACATAGGTCTTTGAAGTCCAGCATCACAAATTATTCAAATAACTTCCCAAGCCCTATAACCTGCTTACATGTCAATAATTTTCTGTCTGATATTTTGACAGATTTTTACAAAGGGTCACAACTTTCACTATATTCCATTAATTTATTTACCGTGCTATAAAAGAGAGACTTAGCTTGTTACAAAAGCACGTGTATACTAATGTCCCTATGGCTTTATCTTATTATTAGATATTAATTATCTTAGAATTCTTTTTACAATTATTACTGGTATTTATAAAGTGCCAACATTTATTTCAACATCTACCTTAATTGTATATGTTAGCTTTCATCCAATATTATATTTCAATGATGCACATTTTTTCTCAATGCAGACATTGGTTCTTCTATTGTATGTACAGAAGACGAAAAACTTATACAAATATTATTAAGGATTATTAACCACCCTCACTATTGAGCACATTTTGATTGCAAAAAATATTAACATTACATGTATTTCAAGCAAGGGACGCATAACTAGCATATAAGAATATCATAACACACCGATTTTGCGCAGATATAAGATCTCACAGGACTCTATGTAGTTTATCGGTTTGGGGCCCCATCCTCATTTTTGACATGTGGATAGTGAATAGAGGCAAGCAAATTCATGGTTCTGGGGTCTCTGTCTACGATATGGGTTTTAAAGGCGGCTTATGGCTAATCCTTTGTGTAGATATTGTTTTGCAGACAGAGATAAAAATTTAAATTGTTATTAAAGCGCAACAATCAGTATTGATAAATCCTACCAACAGATCCCACTGAACATATTGTGAGTTTTGATATTGTTCAAAATTACTTTTGAATGCATTCAGACTTAACCTATTTTCTGATTGTCCAAAAATGCATCTGCATTAATGATGGATTGCATGTCTTAGCCCCAAGAGGGATAACCAGCCATAGTGTATTATCTTTAAGTAATTCACACACATATTGTGGAAACAATGAGTATAGATAACCATGCATGTGTGTACTGGGCATACCCAGGAAATAGTACTATCTGACCACAATAGTTAATGGGGCTCACCCAGGATATCCAGGCTGAGGAGGCCTATAAATTGATAATAATAATAATAATAATAATAATAATAATAATAATTGATTATTGCAGTAAGATATGCAATGTACAAATTCCCTCAGTCAGGGTAAATAGGTGTATAAATATATATAGCAGTGAGGAGTATGGCTGCCCACCTTGTGCAATAGTGCTAAGTAACTGGTAGCAATTTTATATGAAGAGGTACTGGAGAAATTATATCCACAGCAAAGTAGAGACCAAGGCAAAATTATGTAAATTGTAGGCACCTACACAGTATTGTGCAAAAGTCTTAGGCCACCATTGAATTTGTTGTTTTAGCAATGGTATAATGACCATATAGAATTATTCCTCAGTCTCTTTATTAGAATACAACCCAAAAATACAAGGAATGTGTATGCAGTATGTATGCAAGGCTACTCTCAAAGGGAAAGTAACAAACAACTGGATACTGAATATGTGGTATTCAAGCTGTTATAAAGAAATTTGAAGAATCCGGAGAGGTCATGGACAGTAAAAAGACTAGAAGGCCAAGTAGACTTTAAACTAATAAGAAGTGTCTCAGAGTTTCTCCTCTGAGAGATCGTGAGAAGTCCATCAAGGATCTGGCTCAGCATCTGGCAGCTTTATTGGGATGCCAAGTTGACCATTCTACAGTCCAAAGAAACAATGGTCAGAAATGCTCAAGTGGTTTCTTGGATACTAGCCTTCTGCAAAGACCATTCTTTCTTCAGATTGTAGAATTGAATTTCAACACAGTAAAGGAGGAGACTATATTTAAAAGAAGAAAAACTACCACAACAAGAGGACATAGTCTTAAATTAGAGGGGCAAAGGTTTAAAAATAATATCAGGAAGTATTACTTTACTGAGAGGGTAGTGGATGCATGGAATAGCCTTCCAGCTGAAGTGGTAGAGGTTAACACAGTAAAGGAGTTTAAGCATGCGTGGGATAGGCATAAGGCTATCCTAACTATAAGATAAGGCCAGGGACTAATGAAAGTATTTAGAAAACTGGGCAGACTAGATGGGCCGAATGGTTCTTATCTGCCGTCACATTCTATGTTTCTATGTTTCTATGTAATTGTCAACTTGGCAATAAAAATGTTTTAGGAAGAACAGAAATGGAGTGGGTCTACAAGCTACAGACCCTCTCACCTCAGGGTCTAAATGCAGACTTTGATCTGCATAATTTTTTATGAATATACTGCTTTACTTTCTATTTCATTTTTATATTCCTAACAACTATTGGTTATATTCTGATTAACTTTCCATTCTTCCATTGTCACCAGTTTTATCCTAAGTATTCATTTTATCTTATTTTATTTTATTTTATTTTATTCCATTTAACCTATTGCCATCAATTCCTGTCCCCTTCCCTTTATCTATTTCCCTTCTGACGGCGTTTTTCGCCGTCTAGTATTTTGAATCTCACAGGCACCCGTCCGTGCCCTTGAGTAAGCAGCTCGCTGGTAATTCACTGAGCGAGCTGCTTCCTGGTCTCCGCCCCCCCGTGCGTGCGCACATCTGACCGGCACTACTACAAGCCCCATGAGGCTTAGCCCTATAGTAGTGCCGGCGGAATAAAGTTTTCACGGGGAGGGGCTTATACCGCACGCGCATAGCGCTCGGATACTACGTTTCCCATACACCCTAAGTCCGGTCATGTGACACAAGTTCAAAAATCTTAAAGTTATGTTTTAAGCTTCGTTTTTTATATTCCTGTGTTCCTTTATGTATATACTACTTATGACTATTTATATGCACATTTGTTTTCAACTTATTTAGGGTATAACAGTGTTTTAATCTAAGTGTTTTTTGATTGGCCAATCATTCTTTGGCGCAAATTTTAACAATTTACATTGTCTTATATAACTGTATCTTGCCAGGTATAATGCTATATTACCATTTTGAAAAAGCCTGTTTAGGTGAAACGCGTTAATGGTTTTAAATTGTGTAATTTTAAATATTAAAAGTGATTTTGGTTACCTTCTCTATAGGACCAATTCCTTTTTTATTTGACAATTATTTTTATTAATCCTGGCAGTTCTACATTTTATTTTTCCTTTTTTTTTATATATATATATAGTTCCATAATTTTATTTTTCCTTTTTATATATATACATATATTTCTTATCATTATTATTTTACAACCACTACTATTTTTACCTTTCACACTCGGATCCTGATCCAAAGAAATCCTAGGTGGGGATTATTCCACCAGTGCCCTATTAATAGAGCAGTATTTCCTGCTCTATATTTGTAAGTATAATTTTTATCTACTGTTATTTCACATACCCTGCCTACTGAGAGCACTATTGTTGTTTTCTATCCATTCCGGAGTACCAAGGTTGGATCGCCAGACGTCTTCTCCAGTACATCCTGGTAGCGGGGATCATACCGCTGCAACGCCTATAAGTCCAGAGCTGGTCCAAAGCTCCCACAAATGTGAGTGTATTATCATATTATTTTCTCACTTCACCCTTGGAGCCGCAATTCTTCACTATTGGCAGTTTGTCGTGTCTCCTATTTTGTCTCCACATATACGGATTATCCTACTACCCGGACGGATCAACTCCTGAGGACTGTACAGATATCCCACCAAGCTATATCAGTGAGACTAATTTTTTATTCATCTTTTATTCATTTTTTATTCATTTTTTTACCATTTTTTACATTGTATACTTTTTTTATCTGCAAAGACTCTCTTCAAATATATATTTTTCTACAGACTATTTTTTCACCTGGTTCAAGAGACTTACACTTTCCGTTGTTACCAAATTGTGACCATTTGGTCTGGTTTACACTGTACTGTATTTTACTGTATCTTATTTTTTAGCGCAGCCCTTTCCCCCCGTTGTTTCAATCCCGAAGAAGCTGCCAGATGCTGAGCCAGGTCCATGTTGGAATTCTTCCGGTCTCTGAAAGAAGAAACACTGAGGCACTTCTCATCTGATTTTGAAAGCTTTATTGGCCTTTTAGTCCTCTTTTTGTCCATGACCACTCCTGATTCTTCAACTGTATTTACAACCAGAAAATTTATATTCATGTATTTTCTGGTTGTATTGAAACAGCTTGAATACCACATCTTGAGTATCCAGCTCGTTTGCTGATTTCCCTCTGAGAGTGGCTTTGTTGTTGGATTCTAATAAGAAACTGAAAAATAGTTATATATGGTCATTATACCATTGCTAAAACAACAAATCCAATGGTGGCCTAAGATGTTTGCACAGTACTGTACATGGGGGCTTACAAAATAGCAGGTATTATTATTATTATTATTATTACCATTTATATAGCGCCAACAGATTCCGTAGCACTTTACAATATTTTGAGAGGGGGGATGTAACAATAAATAAGACAATTACAAGAAAACTTACAGGAACAATAGGTTGAAGAGAACCCTGCTCAAATGAGCTTACAGTCTATAGGAGGTGGGGTATTAGAAACATTAGGATAGGAAATATCAGGTAGGAGTGAAGCAGAGCTGGAGAAGAGAGCAAAGCACTATCCCATAGGAGAGAGCAAGAGACGTATGTAAGGGAGAGATTACTCTGGGAGGCCATACGCTTTCCTGAAGAGATGGGTTTTAAGGCCCTTCTTAAATGACTGAAGACTAGGGGAGAGTCTGATGGCAGTAGGCAAGTTATTCCAAAGGAGAGGAACAGCCCGGCCTAGACTGACCAGTAGTGTGATTGTGTGATTGTGTGAGCCTAGACTGACCAGAAGTATGAATGACAATCCATCACAATAAATGTCCCTATGAGACCAGGATGCAGGGGGGAGATTATCCAGTAAATGCAGACTCAATAATGCAGTAACACTCACACTTCAGTTCGAATGCGGACTGCGTGAATAATGGGCACAAAACGGCCACTGTGAGTCTTGTGAGTAGCAATACTCAAGATGGCCACTACGCTCATGGGAAAACGATGCCCTTTAGCTGGCGAATGGGGAAATGAGCTTATAACATGGCTGGAAGTGCTGATACACAACAACCCACTTGGAAAAGTAAAAGGGGGAGGCTGAAGTGATCGCGAATGCCAGCCCTCAATGTCTGATGTGAGGGGAAACCAGCAGAGAGCACCAAATATACCATGCAAGCACATGTAAGAGGTAAGCAAACAAGTAGAAGTAGAATGGGCTTAAAGCACATATAAACATAAGGGAGTATGTAACCTACCCCCCATTAATTGGGATATATAACTAAATAAAGCAGCTATACTCTGACCTCTGTATCAGTTGTCAGGAGCAGCAAAGGGAAAGGAGGGGTTTTGCAATGTATGCAATACATACATGATCACAATATGGTGTCTTTTAAAATAAACTTAAAAAAGCAAATGAACACGGGGTATACTAAAACATATAATTTTACCAAACCCAGTTTCAATAAGATAATGACAGCTTTATAACATATTGACTGGCATAAACCTTTAGTGAAAAAAAAACACTAAAGAAAAATGAAATGTCTTAAACGAAATATTAGAAAGGTACTCTTCTCAGTAGGTACCATTGGGTAATACATATAAAAGAAACAAACTGAAACCAATGTGGCTTAGTGGGAAAGTAAACCAATAAATTAAAAATAAGAAAAGAGCATTAAAATAATTTAAATCAGACATATCAGAGACATCCTATCTAGATATAAGGAAGCCAATAATGGATTAAAAAAGGCAATTAGATTGGCTAAACTAGAAAAATGAGAACGTGATAGCGAAACACAGAAGAAACACCTCAAAATATTTTTAAGTACATATATTCTAAAAAAAAAAGTGAACGTGTAGGTACACTGAAAATAGGTATGGTTGTGTTAGTTAATGAAGACCAGGAAATAACAGAATTTCTCATTAACTATTTTTCCTCAGTATATATTAAGGAGCCTATGGCAAGAGATATGCAAATTATTGTTGCTCACAACTTCCAGAAAAATTGTGACTGGATGACACGTCAAGGTGCTGCTGCAGCAACTAGAAAAAGCTTATGTAAACAAAACTATGGGGCCTGACAGTATTCACCCACAAGTACTTAAAGAGTTAAGTGTGGAAATACGTAAACCTCTGTTTTTAATCTTTCCGGATTATTTTCTTTCAGGAGAATTGGAGAATTGGAAGAAGGCAGAGGTAGTTTCTATATTAAAAAGGGTTAACAATCTTATTAAATTATAGAACTGTGAGCCTAACTTCTGTGGCTGGGAAAGTGTTACTAAGTGATAATATTCTGGAATTCATTGGGAAGAACATTGTTATTAGCAAAAATTAGCATTTTTTATATAACACAGACCATGTCAAACTAACAAATGCATTTTATGAAACAGTATTATATCAGGGTGTTGCAGTGGATGTGATCTACTGAATTTTGACAAGTTGTTTGATACAGTTACACTGGATAGGTTAGTGTTCAAACTAAAAGATGAGTTTTTTTGTTTTTGGATAGAACATTGACTTAAAGATAGAGTACAGAGAGTAGTGATTGATATTAAAATTCCAAGCTGGACAATAGTGGTAAGTGGTATCCCTTAGGGTTCTGTTCAGGGGCCATTTCTATTTAATATATTTATAAATGATCTTGAAATAGGCATTGAAGGTCACATTTCTGTATTTGCAGATGGCACAAAACTCTGTAAAATAATACAATGTGAGCAGGAAATTACTTGGCTGCAGAAGGATTAAGATAGATTGGGGGACTGGGCACTCAAATGGCAGATACATTTAATGTATCTATGCACCCACATGGCTATGCAGATAGCCATGTGGGTGCATAGAGTAGACCCTTAAAATCAAGCATTTCAAAGAGTTTCATGCTTGAAGTAATGCACTTCAGGGTAATGAATGCACAAGCAACTTACACACTAAACAGTAGTGAATTAGGGATAACAACAAACAAAAAGGATTTGGGAATAGTTATAGACTATAATTTAGGCAATAATATGCAACGTCAATCAGGCCAGTAAGGTATTGTCAAGTATAAAAATGGGAATTAATTCTTGTGATGAAAATATAATTTTGCCTCTATAAATTACTGGTAAGATTACACCTTGAATATTCTGTGCAGTATTGGGAACCTGTTCTAAAGAAGGATATTATGACACGGGAATATTATGACATAGTAAAAGGAATTGAACATTTTAGTAATTAAGAAAGGTTAACAAATCTAAATATCTTTAATTGAGAAAAACAGCATATCAGAGTGGATATGATAGCATTATACAAATATATTCATGGATAATAGAAACCATTGTCTGGAGAGCTATTCATAAATAGAATTAAACATAGGACATAAGGTCATGCATTTTGACTGGAAGAAATTATAATTAGTTTAAGGCAAAGGGAATGGTACAGTCAGAACAATAAGGATGTGAAATTATCTACCTGAAGATGTGGTTTTATCGTATCTGTACAGATTTTAAGCAGCACCTGGAATACTTGCAAAAACATAATATTCAGGGATATACATTTAATTTGTGTTGTAATAGTTTTTTGATTTAAGGAGATATCGGACTACCATTCTGGGGTCAAGAAATACGTTTTTCAAAGTTTGTTGCAAAAGTTGAAAGAGCTTCAAACTTTTTTTTTCGCCTTCTTCAACAGCTATGTAACTATATGTCCTTTTTATCTGAAATTCAATTCTTCCCAAAACAAATGCCCAAGTCAAATAATTTTTTGTAAAAGAGCAATTGTGACCCATGTCAGTTTAATAAAACGGCTTAAATATTGAATTTAAAAAATGGGAGGATGTCGGGGGCTTAACTGCGGACCGGAGCAGACGCCATTACTCACGGCTCCCGAGCAAAACGGCCTAATCCATCCACAATCAGGGGCATCTGTGTCCATCCGACTGCCACGACCGGCAGGTCCAACCGGCACGACGCACGGAGCCGGTACATGCCTTTTTTTCTGCAACCCGGACTGAAATGGCGGAAAAGGAGGCTTGCGGCCTACCACCTCACCCCAGGCCTCGGCCTCGAGGTGTGGCAGAACCCGTTCCAGATACTGGACACAAGAGCACAGACAGCTGCAACCCCTACGCCGGGGCTGCTACCCGAAATGTGGAGGAGATAGCAAAGACCACCGCAGGGGACACCAGGAGATTCTAGAGACATTGGGGACATGCTCCAGAAACAGGCCCAAAGCAAGATGGCGACGCCAGATGCAGGTACAACCACCATTACACCTCAGGCTCCCAAACAGGAGGAGGCACAGCCTCAATCTGAGCAACAGGGTTATGAGCAAGCTGCACCACCTTACCCTGACTTCTCCAATCTAGCCACTAAGCAAGACATTAAAGCACTTCTAGCTGACTTTAGGCAGACCTGGGCAGCATATATTGCAGTGATACAGACAGATCTGCAAATGGTGACTGACAGGGTCCGTACCACAGAAGAAGACATCATAGATGTGAGACAAGCAGTATCCACCATGGAAGACTCGCTCCAGGAAGTGAGGAAAGCCCAACAAGCACTCTCCTTACAGCTTACTACGTTAGATGATCGCTCCAGACGCAATAACCTGAAAATCAGGGGGGTGCCTGAAACTATCACAATGAAAGAACTGCCCCACTATCTAAGGCACCTAGTGACCGCACTACTGCCTCCAACACGATCCAAAAAAGTAACGATCGACAGTATGTTCCGCCTACCAAAATCAGCCAGGGCCCCATCCCAGCAACATCCTCATCCACTGCACATACGCACAAGACAAGCGGACACTCCTGGCAGCACTACGAGACCACACACCTTACTAGTTTGAGGTCTCAGGCCTGTCATTTTATCAAGACCTGTCACGGTCCACCCTACAGTGGAGGCGCACAATGCTCCCAGTAACAAGCCGGCTCAGGAATGCTGGAATAGCATACCGCTGGACGCCACCAAGATCGCTCAGCGTGCTCCACAACGGGACAGCTCACACTATATTCTCAGCAGAGGAAGCTCCAGCCATCTTTGGTAGACTGGGACTCTCCACACCTCCTGATGACTCCTCCAGCACCCATTCATGGGACCCGACCACCATAGTCCCCTTCACCCCACGACGCCAACAACAAGAACCACGGAATGGACACGGCTCACGCAAACAACCAAGGGCCGCATCATGACTGTTTTTTTTCAAGTATTTTGTTACAAGTTTTTACTCCTATTTGTTGCACTTACAAATGAATGCCTCACTATCAGGGTCTTCTTAAGACAAGGAACACAGGAGAGGAGTTACAACCCCCAACCCCGTGAGTAAGGAAGTCTGCCCCCCCCCCCCCCGCATCCCCCATGGTTAGGGGATCACCAAGCAAGAGCCTCATCATCTCTCAAATCCAGTGGAGGCAACAATCGCACACCGCCTAACTCACACACTACTAGATGCCCACTCAGGCATGTATAGGCTCCTAACAATCCTAACACTAAAGCAACACACTATTTACAGGGCAGCTACTCAAAACTACTGCACGCCACAGGGCCCACTCCACACCATCCAGGGTCTTCACGGCCTCAAAGAACACCGCAGAGCCCAATCAGACCTCTACAGTAGAATCTCCGGCACAAGACCTAGTAGCTACTAAGATGCAAAACGCCCAGCGACACACCTTGACCCTAAATGTACATAGCAGGTATCAGATATACAGCTTACAGTCAACGCCAGGTAATTCTGCACTAAATACCATTTCTTATACAAGGGGCACCCTTGACCAGCAGCCACATGGCTTGCAACCTAACATTACGGCCCATACCCACCCAACAGGCCTCCCATGTTGCTATACGTGCAAATTGCCTCAGCGATTACCCGTTTATTTACAATTCCAAGCAAACACATAATACAGAAGCTGGCTATACCTGTGAAACATGCTCTTACTATCTTATTATGATACCATTTTCCTTTTTTTTTTTTTTTTAAATACCAAAAATGCCAGTTTATACACCTGTTTTCGTACCACTCTTACGTGCTTATCTTCTGCAGAGACCTACAACACACTGTTTACTTGTTTAAAATTGTGCAGTTCAATCCTATGTCATGCTACTGAATGCCTTGATTTGCCTGTTACTGCCATTGTAGCACTGCAGGCCAGTTTGTAAACATTTTTGCACAACAAAAATAAAGAATATAAAAAAAAAAATTCCTGGATGATGTTTGTGCTGCCTGACATTTTTTTTTAGGCAGTCGCCTAGGGTGCCCTCAAATGCTGCAGCCTCTAGAGAGACTCAGGCAGCTGCAGCACTGCCTGGGCCGGTGCGTCCATGAGGCGCGCAAGAAAAGAGGGATTGGCATGAGTGAAGCGCACAGTGCTCCCTCCTGCTAGTCCCTCAGTGTGGCGTGGCCGAGCTCTGGTGCGCGGTACAGGAGCATCCGTTTTCTGTACCCAGCCGAACGGGTACAGGAAACAGAAGCTCCTGTACCACGGACCGGACCGGAGCTCAGCCATGTTACAACAGAGGTAGGGGCTGAGGAAAGGGGGAGGGGGTGGAGAAGAGACCACTGAGGGAGGGGGGTAAGGAGAGACCACTAAGGGAGGGAGGGGGGTGGAGGAGAGACCACTAGGGGAGGTGGTGGAGGAGAGACCACTAGTGTAGGGGTGAGGGTTGAGGGGGGTGGGGGAGAGACCGCCACAGGAGGGAGGGGGTGAGGAGAGACCACTGAGGGAGGGAGGGGGGGGGTGGAGAAGAGACCACTAAGGGTGAAGGGAGAGGAGACACCCGTAAGGGTGGGAGGGAAAAGAGACAACAAAGGGGGAGAGGAGAGACCACTAATGGAAAGGGGGGGGGAGAGGAGAGACCACTGGAAACGGGGGGAGGAGAGACCACTAAGGAGGAGGGGGAGAGGATATATCACTAATGGAAAGGTGGGGGAAAGAGGAGAGCACACTAAGAGAGGTGGGGGAGGAGAGTAGAGACCACTGAGGGGGAGGGGGAGAGGAGAGACCACTAATGGACATGGGAGGAGAGAAGAGATCACTAAGGGGCAGGGGAGAGCTCTATGGGATACAAGGGAGAGCTCTAAGGGGGGGTAGGAAAGACCACTAAGGGATGGGGGGAGCACAAAGGGAAGGGGGTATGAGAGAGCACTAGGAGACTGGAGGGGAGAGCTTAAAGGGATAGGAGGGGAGAGGACTATGGAAAAGGGGGCAGGGAGATCACTAAGTGACAGGGCCACAGGGGAGATCACTAAGGGACAGTGGGGCAGGAGAGAGCACTAAGGGACAGGAGGGGAGGGTGTGTGGAGCGAGATGACGAAGTGTACGTAAGCTGCGTCCTCGTGGAACGCGCCTGAGGGAGCAATCAAGGTAGCCGACGAAGAGCGGAGGGGATGACCTGACATACCTGAGAGGTGGTGAAGCAGGGAGCTACATTCCATGCTGGATAGAGCTACAGCCAGCTACTGAATAGAGAAAACTCAAGGGAGCAAATTCCATGCTGTATAATCAGTGTGAATCCATCACACTGACATCAGGAGAACAGCAAGCTGCAGCAAAGCTATCCCGGAGCATATCTTCTCAAGCTAAGTGCCTAATAATGATATATCACTTGTAAATACACTGCAGGTGTTAGTACAAACAGCTAGTCTCTGGAAGATTAGAGAACTCCTGATTAAGAGCTGAGGGACATCATAGAGAGCAGCAATTAGGTGGCAATAAAAGATGTAAAGTTGATTTTACCTAATTTAACCTTTGCCTGTACCAGGAAACCGACAATCAAGCGGGCTGCAGTGAGTTAAGAAAGCACTTCCTGTGGGCTTTATGTTTTAGTGCTTTTGCTTTAGTGCTTTTGCAGTTTTTTTTCTCTCAGTCCTGTCTCTGTCTTCTCCGGTTTTGTATAACCCCATCTCCTTATACTCCTCTCCTATTTTTTCTAATTAGTGTATTAATTTTAATACCTCACAAAGCTGGAACAAGGCAGTGTGAAACGGAATAAACAGACATAACACAATTGTATATCAGGGTGGAGAGGCGAAGGTGGGTGGGAAGGTGTGGAGGAGACAGGGTTTCAGGGAGAAAGGAACGCGTGATACAAAAAGAACATTACAAAACCCAAAAAATACTATTTGACGAAAGAAATCGCCAGAAAGAGAGTAAACAAATAAAATACAAATGGCTACTAAAAAGTTACAAAATGGCAAGCATCGGAAAAAAGAAAAAAAACTTGAAAATAAAACTGAAAAACGCCTTTTCTTTTTTTTCACCAAACTCACCAGGTAATAAATCAAACCTGGAGGAATCCCTACTCTCAAATAATCCACTAGAGGTAGATATTAATAAAGGACAAATGGAGGAAAACCAAGAATCAAGTGAAGTAAGAAATGAATATGACCAATTACTAAGACATCTGGACACACAATTTGGGAAACTGAGAGAAGAAATCCAAATTAATACTCTGGATATTAAAGGGACACTATAGTCACCAGAAACAACTGCAGCTTATTGAATTTGTTCTGGTGAGTAGAATCATTACCTTCAGGCTTTTTGCTGTAAGCACTTTTCAGAGAAGATGCAGTGTTTACATTACAGCCTAGTGATAACTACACTGTCCACTTTTCAGATAGCTGTTAGAGATCCTTCCTGGGTCATGGCTGCCTAAAATGCACCCAAACATTCAGTATCTCCTCTCTCTGCATGCAGAAAATGAACTTTCCTCATAGAGATTCATTGATTCAATCCATCTCTACGAGGAGATGTTGATTGGCCAGGGCTGTGTTTGTGAATTGTGCTGGCTCTGCCCCTGATCTGCCTCCTTGTCAGTCTCAGCCAATCCTATGGGGAAGCATTGTGGTTGGATCAGGCCACCACTTCTGATGATGTCAGAAGTCAGAGGAAGTTCACAGGCAGAGGCAGCAGCTTTAGACTTGAATACAAGTAAGATTTTACTATCTTTAGGGAGGCAAAGGAGGCCAAGGGGGCTAGATAGTGGTTTTAACACTATAGGGCCAGGAATATCTGTTTGTGTTCTTGACCCTACAGTGCTCCTTTAAGAAAGAACTGCAGACTTTGAATACACAAATCCAAGGAATAGAATAAAAACTAAACGGGTTGGAACAAAAGGAACGATTCCGCAAAGAAGAGCATTTGGAGCTGGAAACCAAAATGGCTGACACGGAGAACACATTGATTGACCTGGAAAACCGGTCAAGACGGAACAACTTAAGATTCAGAGGAATATCAGAACAAATAAATGCAAAAAATCTGGAGTCATACATAGAGGAGTTTATTAAACATCTGAAAGTGGAATAGGACGCCAGAATCCCTACAATGGAAAGATGTCACAGAGTGAATAAACCTAAGGGGGTCCCAGACCACCCCCAAGAGATATTTCGATATGTTGTGCTTCTTACAGAATTAATACGCAAATACTGAGAATCATAAGATGCAACGAATGCGCAGAAGAATACGAAACGCTGAAAATTTATCAGGACTTGTCATGTCCAACCAGACAAAAGAGGAAGACTTTTTCAGAAAGAACATCAATCCTGAGATAGAACAATGTTAATAATCGATGGGGGTTCCCCACGCAAATTCTCATATCGCACAAAAGGAAGATCACTCCCATCTAAAATGCAGATGATCTAAAAACCTGGCTAACTGAAAATAAAATCAGGAGAAGCTCCAATTACTAGATACAAAATAGCGAAGTCACAAATTTACCTAAAAAAATAGGCACTAACGACATCCAACCTCTAAAGGAGGAAAGACATAAAGAATTACGTTCGAAACAAGAAGATCCACAGACTATAGATAAAACAAACTAATATCTTCCTCCTTAGTTTTTTTTTTTTCTTTCTTTTTTTTATATACTGCGATAAATAGTACTAGGAGAAAACGGGCGAACCTAAGGAATAGGTAAAATTAGGTACGTAGGGGAAACAAACAATGATTATAATAAAATGTAGAATATATTAGGAAACTGATTAAGCTTGCACTTAGTAAGATATCCAACTCACAAAATTTAGAAAATCACCTCTACACATAGGCTCACATTAATTAGAGTGAAACTATATAGTACACTATTCAAAATAATGTGAAGAGATAGATACATAGGTAACACACACCAACACAAAGAGGAAGAAGAAAGGGGAGAGAAGGGGGGGGGGGGGAGAGAAAGAAAGAGAAGGAAAGGAGGTAAGAGAAAGGAAATTGCACTATTTAATTGAGAGGTAAGATTAAGAATAGCACAAGATTTACACAATGATGAAGTGGAATAAATAAAAATAACCATAAAAGGATAGAGTTAACAATAAGTTAAAAATAAGCTATAGCTTGGTTGCTATCCAAGTGCTGCTTCAAATTGTGTGATTGGAGATATTCTGGAGATAAACTGGAGGTAATCTGAGGTATACAGGAGGTCACAAATGAATTACAAAAATGTAATATTTGTTTGATTTAAATTATTCACCTCATTAATTTATGGCACACTTAGTTAAGTGTAATAGTTGTTATGCATTTGTTTTGCATTTCACTTTTTGCAGATTTGGATGCTGTTTAATCTGTAGACAGTTCTCTATATTGCGGCAGGAGATTGCATTTTTTAAGTCTGAGATTTGTAAATTATCTGGTAAACAAACTCAGGCTGGAACTGCTGCAAAGCCACTGCCGCAGAGACGTACTGCAGGATTTGGTAGACTTAGAGTTGTGGATAAAAAGCATATTGCACAGTCTCTTGCTCTACATAATTAATTTTCAGCACTTACAGAGTGTAGTGGTATTATGGAGACAAGCTCAGGCACTGAGTGTAGTGGAGTTGTTGAGACAGGCTCAGGCACTAGGGTAGTGGTGTTGTGGAGACAGGCTCAGGCACCGAGTGTAGTGGTATTATGGAGACAGGCTTGGAGACTATGGTGAGGCCTAATAGAAAGCAGTTGTTGTTGGGGGATTCTTTTATGAGAGGTGTGGAGCTGGACAATAGTGATCTTGTGAGATGGAGCTACTGCTCACAGAGACAGGAGACATATTTGTAATATTGTTAAGCGATCAAAGCAGGAAGGGGAATTGGATGTACTTGTCCATCTAGGGACAAAGGACTTGGCTTGCAATGAGGTTTCAGAGGTAAAGGATTTTTTTTGTGTTTTTGCCAATCATATACGGCAGGTTGCTGGGCATAAAAAAACAAATAAAAAGTTACCTGCGCTCTCTCCTGAATCGCTATGCATATTTAAACAAATGGAGGTCATTTAGTTACTCCAATGGCCATTGGAAGGAATACCTGCCTGCCAACGTCAAGGCAGACCCCCCTAGGCGGGTCCTACACTGACCTTTCACCCTGCCTCCCTGAGCCTCTGGCAAAGATATCCTAAATTGTATTTTACTGCCGGTGCATAACACTGAGAATGACAGGCGGATGCATATTAGGGACTTTAACTTGTGGCTTGGTGAATGGTGATGGGGCAAGGATTTGGCTTCATTTTTCATGATAGCTCTGTTTGGAATGGAAATAAACTGTACAAAAAAGATGGTTTGTATCTTTCTCAAAATTGAACAAATGTTCTCAGTGAGCAGTTCAGAGGTTTTGCTAGGATGTATTTAAACTAGGAGGGGGGATCAAAAGGGTGATAAAACATCAATCCCGTTGACCCCCAAAACAAGGACAGAAGGTGCCTGTAGCAAGTGTGTTAAAAAAAAAAGTATGTCATGTCTACAAATACTCAGTTTAGGGAATAAGATCCATGAACTTGTGGCAATAATGGCAACTGATAATGTGGACTTTGTCGCTGTTACTGAGACATGGTATAATGAGAAAAATTACTGGGACATAGCAATACCAGGGTACAAAAGACAGGGAAGGCAAGAAAGTGGAAGGGGTGGCCCTATATATTAAGGATAGCATAAAATCTAGCCTAATAAAAGTTAGTGAGGCGAACATAGAGTCTGTTTGGGTTACATTAGAATTTGGTACAAATACAAAAAGAGTCCTGCGCTCACTCCCATAACTACTGGGCCGGCAGCAAGGACCACAGTACATATCAGCCCCAATATATAGTAAAAACCAAAGAAAATAAAATAAAAAGTTAATCTACTAGTTGAGGAAATAGCTAAAATGACAATGGACGGGGAAGTTATCATCATGGGTGACTTTAATCTTCCTGATGTGAACTGGAAAACCAAAATAGCTGCTTGTGAAGGAGCACACATATTCTAAACTCCATACTGGGATTGTCTCTAAAACAAGTCGTTGAGGAGCCAACTCATTAAGAGAGGCCATACTAGATTTAGTGTTAACAAATGGAGATTTGGTATCAGATATTACTTTAGGTGAAAGTTTAGGATCCAGTGATCATCAGTCAGTGTGGTTTAATATAAGAACAGTGACCGAGTCACACCACAGACACAAAAAAGCTTTAGACATTAGAAAAACAGACTTTTCTAAAATTAGAATATATGTAAAGGAGTCATTATCAGACTGGAGCAATTTAAATGGAGTCCAAGAGAAATTGGATTATTTAAAAGTTGCACTGCTGAAGGCAACAGAAAACTGCATTAGGCTTGTCATTAAAAGCAAAAAATTCAAGAAACCACTGTGGTACTCTGTAGATGTGGCTAAAATAGTAAAAAACTAAAAGTTAGCAATTAGTAATTATAAAAAAAAAACAGAGTATGGAAGATGGAAAGATCTATAAGATTAGGCAGAAAGAGGCTAAGCAAGTTATAAGCGCTTCCAAATCACACACAGAAGAGAAAATAGCACAGTCAGTAAAAAAAGGGGACAAAACATTTTTTTAGGTACATAAATGAGTAAAGGAAGGTAAAACAAGGATTAGTTAGATTAAAAACAAAAGAAGGAAGGTATGTAGAAGAGGATACAAGTCTAGCTGACTTTCCTCAATGAATATTTTTGATATTATTTTTGATTATACAGCTACTTGAACTGAAGAATTATAAAAATCTGTTGGCAAAATGCGCCAAAGTTATATATAGTTGGAGACATGACAAACTGATAGAACTGATTAATAAATGGGAAAAAGAATTGCAAGTACATATACCAGAAAAAGAGTGAATAGGTTTCCTAAACATATTATATAAATTTATACATTGCCTAAACCTTAGTGAAACACAATTCAAACTCTCAAACAGATGGTACCTAACACCTAAACTTTTAAAGAAATTTTTCCCAGAGTCATCAGATAGATGCTGGAAAAGTTAATGAAGGCAATTTGATCCATGTATGGTGGCAATGCACACCCATAAATACATTTTGGAAAGGTTTAATCAATGTAATATATCAAGTAACGGAAATGAAATTAGTATTAAAACCTGAAGTGTTCCTGTTAAACCTGAACTGGCCAAAGATGAAAAAAAAACACTAATGTTAACACTACATATTATCACGGCAGCTAAATTACTTTTAGCAGGAAACTGGACAACAGGGACAATCCCATGCGCCCAAGAATTAATCATACAAGTCATATGGCAGGATAAAATGGAAAGGGGTATCTTGTGAACCTAGGAAACAGATATAATCAAATAGAATACTGGGATACATGGATAAACAAAATGGAAATGTCTACCTAATAAACAGCACTATATTGTCAAAGTTCCTCTCGAGATCCTCCTCCTTCCCTGATTCCTTCTTTATTTACCTTTTTCTTTTTTATTACAATTATTTTTTCTCTGTTCTGAATATAATGTGTAATATTCAATGGGGGGCATAATTCATATCCACCTACAGAGAGGGGAGGGGACAGGGTAGACGAAACAAGGAAACTAGATGAATATATAGAATTCCCCAAAACGGGCAGATAAACAGAATAAAAATAATTTGTAATATAAAGGATGTAAGATGAGCTATCTCTCTCCAAAGCAAGCAGGAATTCACTATAGGATTGAATTATCAGGTTGGGGAGGGGGAGGGGGAGGGGGGGGGCATGGGGAGTTTAACATGAAACACAGAAACACTTAATACATTTATTTTAGGAGATATTTATAATGACGAGTACCAAGCCTGAATCACAGAAGTATTAGCAAAAATAATACCAGGTAGGTACATGTCTGAAATATAAAAACAAGAAGAAAAAAAAGGGACAGGAGGGGAGAGCTCTAAGGGACAGGAGGGGAGAGCAGTAAGGGACAAGAAGGGAGATTGGCTGAGGAAGGGAGGAAAGAGAAGCACAAAGGGACTGGTAGGATTCAGCCTCTATCCTACCTTCACAAACTCTCTCTTTCACACTGATATAGATTTATTTTCAGAAAACCAATAAGTTTGAATGACTATCTTTTCCTGTCCAAATTAGAAATAATAAAGTTGCGTGCACGCAGAAGTAAATTCACACTGACACAAGGTTCAGGTTAGATGAAAGAACTTCAGGAAATTTAATGGCATCTATCAAAAAGTGGGTGCGCAGACCCTTATAAAGGCATTATTACATCATTGGGGAAAATCAAGATATCAACAAGTAAACATTATTAATTGGTTTAGGTGTTAAGTGGTTAGTTAAATGCCCTCCCTACTGGGTGTTATATCTAGTGTCACAACTGTCGTCATGAACTTCTCCTCCAGATTTCAGCGCCATCTTGCTAGCACGAGGAGTTCACTCGATGGGAGGGGGGCTTTGGCAGCCATTTTGAGTAGTTGGCACGTTAGTCTCTCAAGGTTAGTTCTCAAGGCTTTTAGTAACTTCACATTTTATTAAGACTAGCTGCTACAATGTTTCATTCAGCAGGAACCTAACATTTCCTGCTGACACACATTTTCTATGAACAAAGCATTCTTATAAGACTATGAGAGCATGAGAAAGAAATATAAGGGTATAGATTTAAAGGGACCTAATAATTCTACAACAGTCCCCCCCTTAAAATGTTAATTACTAAAAGATAAAACTTTATTTGTTAATATCAGAAGACTTGTTAGCCCAAAGACACAGAAGCCCCATGACCACTAGCTTGGTGTTAATGCAAAGTGCAAGTCTATCCCTTGTCTGACCCTAACAGGCTGCAGCTCATCCGTCAGTACGGCTCTCGAACACTTCACTCCATGGGTATCCCGCGGTGGCTTGTCCACCACTTCTCCACACGGTAGACTGACCCATACAGACGGAAGCTGTCCCTGAGCTGTCCCTTCCTAGAATTTCTGCACTTCATCGGCATAAGGGAGAGTTTGTAGCGGAATACAGGGCGATGTGAGATCTTGATCACCAATTTCCAGATGAGTAAAGGTTGGTGTCGTTTGGTCTACAGTCTTCTGTAGGAGTTTTCTGAGGCATGGGAGGACACAACAAACGAGAAGAGCGAGAACAAAAAGAAAAATTAGTAGAGCCATACCAATATGGACTAAAGCTTTCTGCCAACCAGTCATCCAACCAAACCATCTTTCCCAGGGATCAGTTACCCCAGAATTCCTTTTCAACTCTTCTGAGAGTTTATTCAATTTTTCTATGGCCAAGGTGACTTTACCATTAGGACCTGTGTTTTCTGGAATGTAGGTGCAACAAGTCATGGTGCCGGGTAGTATTTTACATACACCCCCCTTTTCAGCTAGAATCCTATCAAAGGCCAGTCTGTTCTGGAAGGTCATTTGGGATGTGGCCTGTAATTGTTGGCCAAGCCCTGGAGGGCATCCCTGGTGTAGTTAACAAAGCGCTGCTGGTTGTAATAGATGTAATTAATCCAATTAAGGTTTTTGTTGGCAGTGACTATAGTAAACAATGATTCAAATCCCACCGCAACGTCATCTCTAGCTTTAAATTCGTTAGGTACCCCCCTAGGCACCCCAATGGCATCTATGTAAATGTGTGGGTCAAAACTGCCCTTTACTGGGGTTTCACGTTTGACTCTGGCTGGTATATGTGGAGGGCCGAGTATGTCAGAATGGTTATCAGAAATAATGTTAATGGGCATGATGACTTTCGCTAGGGCACATTCTCCCCACCATTCAATCTCTAGCTTGGATCTTATCAGTAAGTCCCCACATAACCAGTAAATATCCCCTAGTGACCTGATATGGTGCTGTAACAGGTGTTTAGGAACAGTTCTGTAGGTGGCACAATAACCTTTGGAAAAGTTACCCACAAATTTACCAGTTCTGTCATAATTAGTATAACAAGTGTAGTTACCTTTGTAAACCGTAACTCCATCTGGGGGTTTGACATTTCCAACTAAGAGAGGGTATTCTGCTGTTCATGCTTTGCAGAGGGACTGATTAGAACCAAAATGGTTAGCAAAAAGACCTAGGAAACAATTCTCTATTTCTAAAGGGATAGTTAATGGAACGGTGCCGAGATGGGGTCGGGCACCACCACATACATAGCATGCAGTTCTATTATGTTTATTGGCGTTATATCTCATCCACTCTAACCACAAGTTAATGTCATTAAAGCCAGTTTCAGCGGCAATGGTATCTTCGAAGGTGGGGTTAGCAATGGCCATCATGTCCTTAAAGGACTGGATATGTGGTTTCAGCGGATTTGGGACCATATGATCAGCCCCGCGCCACTCTGGAGAGTGGCACATATCTTTAAGATAGAAATGACCTAATTTGTTATAGGAACCTCTCTTCCAATACATTCCCATTACATATTGGTCAGCATCCTCTGGGCCAGGATGCTCAATGTTTAACATCAATTTCATAGGTGTACCTCCTCCAGGCTTTCTTAAAGTCATTCTCTGAAGGAGGGATCTACCATGGTCATCTACTTTAGATAAGGCACTTTTTGGTTTGTAACCCCAGGCAGGCCCAGCATTCCATCCTGCAGCCCCCCAATGATTACAATTGTGCCCCCATTGCTTGTCAACCACACAAACATAGGGATCTTTTGCTTGTGGTATATCTTTATAAATGGCTTGGATCTGTGACTTGGGAAATGGACAATCTACAATGTCACAGTAATCAAAAGTAAATGTGGCTACACGGGTACATGATGAATTATACCAGAAGGTGTACCCATTAGCATCTTTAGTAATGGCCACTTGCTGGGCTTTAAGGAGGCCAATCAAGGGGATAAGGCACCAGAAGTACATGGCTGTACAGGGTCGGTTTCTTCTGGGGCTGATGTCTTCTTGCAGTGGGAGGCGTGAATCCAGTGAGGCCTTCCAGCCAGCTTGACAGAGGTGGTGGTGATCAGGAGGACTTGGAATGGTCCGTCAAATCTAGGTTCCAGGGTGTGTTTTCGCACAAATTTCTTGACTAGGACCCAATCACCAGGGAGCAAACTGTGGTTGCCTGTATCAGTATCAGGATCTGGAATTGAAGAGAAAACTTGGGCATGGATTTTGTTTAAGGCATTTGCAAGTTCAGTTACATAATCTAACAAAACATCAGTTTGCAGTTGTAGTTGTTGGGGAAAATAGCAACCTAGCCTGGGTGCAGTTCCAAACAGAATTTCATAAGGGGATAATGAGGACTTTCCTCTGGGTGTATGTCTGACACTGAACAGGGCTATTGACAAGCTTTCTGGCCAGGGCATTTTTGTTTCTTGTGACATTTTTAGCATTCTGGTTTTCAAGGTACCATTCATACGCTCCACCTTACCACTACTTTGTGGGTGATAAGGTATATGGAAAGCAAGGGTTACTCCTAGAGCAGTCCAAATCTCTTTGGTTACTGATGCTGTGAAGGCCGGACCTTGGTCACTTTCAATAACTTCCGGCAATCCGAATCTGCATACAATTTCTGTGAGTAGACGCCGTGCTGTTGTTTTAGCGGTAATGTTAACCACTGGATAGGCTTCTGGCCAGCCTGAGAACATGTCCACTATTACTAGCGCGTACTCATAGATGCCACTCTTTGGCATTTGGATGTGGTCTATCTGAATTCTTTGGAATGGATACATAGGTTTAGCCAAGTGTTTCAAAGGGACTTTGGCTGTTTTTCCAGGATTACATTTTGCACAGATGACACAAGCCTTGCAATAGTTGTTGGTTAGTGTAGTAATCCCAGTAGCTTCATAGTACTTTTGTATAAGAGCATTCATCAGTTCTTTTGATAAGTGTGCAGGACCATGTGCCCATTGAACAACTGCTGGGTACAAATTCTTAGGGAGGCAGAACCTGAGGTTGTTGTAATACACTCCATCCTTTAGAACTGCCCCTTTCTGTTTCCATTTTTGTATTTCCTCAGGGGCAACTGTAGCCTGCTGTTCCCGTAGGATTTTTAGATCGGTTGGAAGAGTCTGCAGAGTGAATATGGGAGTTTCTTCATTTCCGGACACTCTTCTTTCCACTTCCTGTGGTTCTCTTGCAGCTTGTTTTGCAGCCAGATCCGCCAGATGGTTGCCCTTTGCTTCATCCGAGTCCAACTTCCCATGTGCTTTTATCTTCAAGACAGTCACTTCTTCTGGAAGTAGGAGGGCATCCATCAGCTCTTTGATTGCAGAACTGTGCTTGATAGGTGTGCCGGCAGTGGTAAGAAATCCTCTTGTTTTCCAAATTAGTCCGAAGTCATGAGCCACGCCTAGTGCATATCTTGAATCTGTGTAGATATTGGGGCGCTTTCCTTCAGAGATCTTGCATGCTGAGGTTAGGGCTTTAATTCAGCTTCTTGCGCAGACTTTGTTGATGGTAATGATGATGATTCAATAATTTCATCTGTTGTGGTGACGGCATAGCCTGTATGGTATCTTCCTTCTTCATCAGCATACCTTGAGCCGTCCACAAACAGGGTGATGTCGGGATCTATTAGCGGATCCTCATGCACGGTTGGTAGATGTGTTGTTTCCATTTTCATCTGTTCAAAGCAGTCATGGGGTGTCTCTGGATCATAGTCGTGCTTTATGACCAGATTTTCAAATTCTTCCTCCAGAAAGTAGCGCGGTCATGTCTTCACATGTTCAGGTTCAGTTGATGGATATTTGACAACGCCTATTTCCTGGAGCTGTGAATCGTTCATGGTGGCCCATAGTTTCGCCATAGGCCCAAGATCACCCCATGACTTAGTCTTAGACTTGGTTACGGGGACATGTGGAATGGATGTGTCCCAATGATGATACAGATGGTCAAGTTCATGTGGCAATTGGACTAAAGCCATACTGTTGCCTTCAGTATCACAATAGAAATCTTGTAAGATGAGCATTACCTCAACCAACTGATAAAGTTCATCTTTGTAACGAGGTTCTGGGTTGATGGTTGGTTTGTACCACATTGTGCAGAAGGCATATTCTGCCCCGTCACAGGGGGGCAATTTGGAGTGCATTTTGTCAATGGTGTGTGCAAGGAGTAGGACATATCCTTCGTCCATGATGAATCCATAATAGCTACCCCCCTCAGGGAGTGGCAGAAGGGTGGACGGATTTAAAACCTGACATCGCTGGAGGGTGACATTGTCAGGTAACAGGAGACGACATTGGAGGCGAAGGTGTCTAGCAGCTGTGACGTGTTTGATTTGGACCTGGTTAATGATGGCCGAGATATCATGGGTAGTCAATACAGTGAGAGAGTGGCCAAGAACCAGGTCACCAGTACATTCAATAAGTTCTTGAGCAGCAAAGACAGCGCGAAGGCAAGAGGGAGTTCCTCTAGCCACGATGTCTAGTTGGCAGGAGAAGAAACCAATAGGCCTCTGGCGTCCGCCAGGACCATGTAGTTGTGTGAGGACACCTGTAGCGTGGCCTTGTCTTTCAGACACAAATAATTTGAAAGGTTTGTCGTAGTTTGGTAGGCCAAGAGCAGGTGCAGAGGCAATAGCACGTTGGAGAATATGGAAGTTGTCATATGCTTCTGACGACAGACAGAATGGGTCTGATTTGAGAGCATCATACAAGGGTTGCATGAGCAGAGAGGCCACAGGGATCCAGGCTCTGCAATAGGAGATGAGGCCTAGGAAGGCATGAAGGGATTCTGTAGTCTTCGGAGGTGGGATGGCCAACACTGCTCTGACCCGATCACGGGTAAGATGTCTGGTTCCATGGGACAGGCAGTGGCCTAAGAAGATTACAGTAGGCTGGCAGAATTGAAGTTTGACTAGAGACGCCTTACATCCCTGATCTGCAAGATAACAAAGGAGGTCCAAAGAACATTTTTCGGTTGTGGGGACGTCATCTCCACAAAGGAGTAGGTCATCCACGTATTGGAGTAGGACAACCTCAGTATGGTCAGATTGCCAAGGGTCAAGGATGGAACACATCGCCTTTGCAAACTGACTTGGAGAATTTTGTGCCCCCTGGGGCATGACAGTCCATGTATATTGTTGTTTCTCATGTGTGAAGGCAAACAGATACTGACAGACTGGATCCAGGGGAACACTGACGAATGCATTGGCCAGGTCAATCACCGTGAAATATCTAGCAGATGGTGGAACGCCAGAGAGGAGTGTGTGTGGATTTGGTACAATTGGGGTATCCAGAACTGTGGCCTCATTTACTGCTCTGAGATCCTGGACCATTCGATATATCTCTTGTTCACCCTTTGGCGTTTTCTTCTTAACAGGAAATAGTGGAGTGTTGCACGGTGATTCACACTTAACAAGAGCACCTTTCTCTAGTAGGGCCTGGACTTGTTTAGTGATAGCTGCAGCTTGAGCAGGCTTCAATGGATATTGAGACTTTCTCAGTAGTTTGGCTCCTGGAAGGAGCTTGATCACAACGGGTGGGACTTTAAGATGGCCTATGTCCTCTGGGCCTGAAGACCATAGGGTCTTGGGGACGCTGTTCATCAGAGATTCTGGGAAATTGTCCCTCAGGGCTTTTGTGTTCTCACGGGGTTTTTCTAGATGAAGCATTAAAGGTAGGGAACACAGTGCTGAGGTGTTTGAGTCAGACAGGGCAGAGGATAATTCCACCTGGCCATCTGGAGTGAAGGTGATAGATGCTTGCAGGCGAGAGAGAACATCAGCACCTAACAGGTTTATGGGACAGGTGGATGATACCACAAAACGAGCAAGCAGACTTGGGCAGCTGCCAACCCGTAGAGGAGTAGACAGGGGACTCTGCCTTGGAAGGCCATCTACTCCTACACAGGAAACATCAATATTAGAAAGGAAGGAGGTGTCAGGCAGGTCTTGTTCTCTCAGAACATTACGGGCTGCACCTGTGTCAACAAGAAAGGTGGTGGGGTGGCCTTCGATGGGTAAAGTTACTGTAGCTAGAGGCCCCCCTTGTTCCCCTGAAGACACTGCCATAACAGGGGTTAATGACACAGGCTTGCCGATGTCCTATTCTTGGACTGAATCAGGTGGAGGAGGGTTTTGGGTCTTTGTAGTAACAGTTGTGATTGCAAGTCGGGACACTTGCCTGCCAGCATATGTTCTTTGGTATCTAAGGGGGGCAGGGCAATCACTCCTATAATGGCCCTTTTCACCACAATTAAAGCAGATTACATCTTCAGGCTTGGTGCCTCTAGGGGCCGGTGGGGCCGGTGGTCGTGACACCATAAGAGGGGTAAGGTTAGGTCGTCTAGGGACCTGTGCTGCCTCTAGTCCTCTAGCAACCAGAAGCAGCTTATCAAGGGGAACAACTCTATACTCAGGGCGCGCAGCAATAATTCCCTTGCGTATAGAGTCCTTGATGCCCTGGACAAAGGCACCAGACAACAGTTGAGCGTGTATCTTGTAACTGAGTTCAAACCCTAAGTCTGTGAACAACTGGAAAAGTCTAGCATGGAACCTTTCTACTGATTCGCCTTTTTCTTGGGTAATGTCATTAAGGCCTGCTGCTAGATCCGCAAGTTTATCCTTAGCCCAGGCTCTCAGTTGATCACAGAATTCAACTCCGGACATATAATCAGTATCACTAACCAGCCAGTTAGTGCACAGGTGGCGGGCAATATTAGGCCAATAGGCATCCCCAGCCTTAATGGCACAGAGACTCAATAGATCTCGCCAAGCGGCGGAATAGGTTTGTTGGATCTGTACGACTGCCCTATAAAAGGGCATGGGCTGTTTTTCAGGGTCAGGAAGTGATTTCATCAGGGAACTGGCCTGTGTTGGGTTAAAAGTGACATACATTATAGGGGCCTTTTCTCCCGGGTACTTGCGACCAAAAGGGTCGCTCAATGAACGACGGGGTGGTTGGGGTGACACCTCCCTGGATTCTGGTGGGATCTGGTAACCATGAGAACTAACCATGTCAGACTCGTCTGCACGGGTTACCCGGACTCCCGGAGGGTGTACTACTTGTGGTGTCAGGGGCGGAGGTAGGAGAGGCACTCCACCAGCCGGGGCTGCTGGTGAATTATGAGTTGCAGGCAGCAGATCATTCGGAAGGACTGGCATGATAGGTGCCGTATTCCTGGGGGACGCCATATTGGAGGCGTGGAAGGAAGTGGCGTTTGGGTCGAGTGCGGAAGTGGCGGCCATGTTGAATGTGGGCACGGTGTGGGTAGGTGTGATCGGGGTCGGCTGCGTGACTACAGGAGGTACAGGGGAGCTGGCTGAATAGGGTGGGAGTGCAGGGTATGGATAGGTGAGAGGCCAAGGCATTGGAGCGGAGTAGGTGTAGGGCGGTGGCGATGGGTAGGGATGAGGATAGGCGGAGGGATATAGAGGGTGCGGATATGATGACGGGGAAGGGGAAGGAGGGGATGAGGGTGGAGCAGGAGGAGTCGAGAGTGGAGTAGGAGGAGTCGAGGGTGGAGTAGGAGGAGTCAAGGGTGGAGTAGGTGGAGGAGAGGGTGGAGTAGGAGGAGTTGGAGATGCAGGAGGGGGAAGTGAGGGAACAGTGGGAGGGGAGACGGATGGAGGGGATGGGTCAATGGGAGAGGAAGAGGAAGATGGGCAAGCAAGTGGGCATGCAGGTGATGCAGCAGAGGAGGATAGGCGATGAGAAAGCATATTGGAGGGGTGAAATGGGCTGGAGGGAGATGGGCAGGGTAAAGGATGGGATGAGGGTGATGGGAGCTGGGGAACTGATGGGGGGGAAAATATGGACCCATCAGCATTTAGAACTGGGCAAACGGGGGCAGTGACAGGGAAGGGACCAAGGGTGGGAGCCATGGTCAGTTGCATTTCAGTCATTGCTGACGTGATGCTAGGAGTGGCCGTCTCATGTGCGCCATAACTGGGCGCCGGCTGGGAGAGTTTCCCAGCAACAAAGTTTTTAAAATACACAAACAATCTTAAACCTTTATGATCAACTTCTTCCTCAATCCATCCCTCTTGCTGACTAGCCTTCGCTACTCGGTACCAGGCTTCCGCTGTTCGGACTAAATCATGGTCTAACAGCTTCCCCTTCTTTTCTGTCAGTAACTTACGCCAGCTCTCTGGCTGCAATCTACCGCACGGAGGTACGGCAATTCCACATACTTTAGCAATTTTATCAACTTTCTTAACCATCTCTTCTCCTTCTCTATCTTCTACCAAATCACATGCTAACCAACCCTTATTGGGTTTATCTAACTTCTGTCCCATCCTCCCTATACAAGGCGTCCCAGATATAGAGAAAGAAAGAGGAACAGAATGTCTACAGTGCTCGACTGCTACGTAAGAATAAGTTTCTACGTACGTCTTCCCAAAACGTAGACTAGTCACTGATTCCGCCTACCCAAGGTAGCCGCGGATTGGAGCGTGGCAAGAAGTGAGTGACCAATCACTTCTCTCAACAGAAAAAGAGAAATAGGAGGGGAAAGTAGTACAGAGAGTAAGATAAAAGTAAACACAGGAATCTGTGTGACAGACAATTAAGACAACGTTTCAGTGTAAATACAGTGCATGCATCACAGTTCAAATAAGTTCAACAGTTCAAATAAGTTCAACAGTTCAAATGAGTTCAACAGTTCAAATAAGTTCTACAGTTCAAATAAGTTCAACAGTAATCCCTTTCCTTTACTCGTGTGGCCGAAACCACCTCCCTCAACCTCGTAGTGTCCCCGCTCGGGGAATGACTACCGCTAGTCTCACTACCTGGCGGCGACGGAAAACAGCAAACACCGGCCCGAGTTCCGTCCACCTCCCTCGTTACAGTGGTTCAGACCCGTAACCACCTCTTCCCTCACTCCCGTAGTGTCCTTGTTGCGGGACCACCCGCAAGTCACACTACCATGCGGTGATGGAGACAGCAATGCCTGCCCGAATCCAATCCCACCATCAAAACAAATGTTACCAGCCATAGCGCTCGAGGCTGGAACGTATCACCTCTCTGTAATCCAGTCAGAGAAACCAAGTGTCCAATGAGGCTAGCTAAGCTGTCAGAGCGACACTATGGGGAACCCCCAGGAGGCAGTGAGTCTACACCCCTCCACAGATTCCCCTCCCCCCTTTTTCCTTACTGCCGTAGCTACTCGGCACCTACAAGAGGTAAAACAGGTAATAGAGGACCCCCAGGAAAACTTCCACAGATCCACCCCCCTCTTTCCTTACAGCCACAGCCACGTGGCTCCTAAAAGGGGTAAACAGGCAAACACTCTACCCGGGCACTAAGCTAAGGACAAACCAATTCTAGCACACCCAGGCAACAGATAGTCAACATGCAGGTAAAGTAAGTATTAACAAGTAAGGTATAGGGTCTCTGGGCAAGATATTACCTGACTTTGATGTCCTCTCGGCAGCCAATCTCAGACGCTGGGGCAGGTCAATCACAGGGGCTGGAACATACCGGCCAGGTGCTGCAGCAAACTCTACCGTGTATTCAGAGGTGATCAATCTCCTTCCTTCCCCCAGGATTCATCCACCCCGCGTCTTCTTGGACGGCTGCCCTAGCAGGGCATAACCCAGAGCCGCACGGTTGGGCGCCAACTGATATAGATTTCTTTTCAGCAAACCAATAAGTTTGAATGACTATCTTTTCCTGTCCAAATTAGAAATAATAAAGTTGCGTGCACGCAGAAGTAAATTCACACTGACACAAGGTTCAGGTTAGATGAAAGAACTTCAGGAAATTTAATGGCATCTATCAAAAAGTGGGTGCGCAGACCCTTATAAAGGCATTATTACATCATTGGGGAAAATCAAGATATCAACAAGTAAACATTATTAATTGGTTTAGGTGTTAAGTGGTTAGTTAAATGCCCTCCCTACTGGGTGTTATATCTAGTGTCACAACTGTCGTCATGAACTTCTCCTCCAGATTTCAGCGCCATCTTGCTAGAACGAGGAGTTCACTCGATGGGAGGGGGGCTTTGGCAGCCATTTGAATAGTTGGCACGTTAGTCTCTCAAGGTTAGTTCTCAAGGCTTTTAGTAACTTCACATTTTATTAAGACTAGCTGCTACAATGTTTCATTCCGCAGGAACCTAACATTTCCTGCTGACACACATTTTCTATGAACAAAGCATTCTTACAAGACTATGAGAGCATGAGAAAGAAATATAAGGGTATAGATTTAAAGGGGCCTAATAATTCTACAACAACACTACTCACACAATGTTTCCCTATACATACACAGAAACACACAATGCATCCCTAAACACACAGAAACACACCATGCTTCTCTTAAACACAGAGAAACATACAATGCATCCATTACACACACACACACACACACACACACACTACAACCCTTACACACACAGACAATGCATCCCTTGCACACATACACAGAAACACACAATGCATCCCTTACACACATAAACACACAATGCATCCTTTACACACACATACAAACACACACACTGCTTCTTTTACACACAGAAACACAATGCATATCTTACACACACACTCAATGCACCCCTTACACACACTTAATGCACGCCTTACAGGCACACACACTGCATCCCTTAAATACACAGAAACACACCTTGCATCCCTTAAACATTCAAACACAGATTCACACAATGCATCCCTTAAACACAACCAGAAACACACAATACATCCCTTACACACACTGCTTTCGATGCCTTACACAAAAACACACTGCATCCACTACACACACACACACTGCATCACCTACACAAACTGGTATCCCTATCCACTACATTCCATAAGCACACACTTTAGTTCCTCTTCACTAACACGTAGCACATGCCCTACACACTCCACTCCCTGTGAGCGAACTCATGGGTGGAACATGTAGGTGGACTTATGGGTGGGCCTTATGGGCATACTCACCGTCAGGCCCTGGGGGCCCAGACCTTGAGCTGTGCAAGGGGCCCCAAAAAATGGAACTGCTTCACATTCCCCCAGAACATTGACTTGTGTGACCACAGTTACAAAAAGCCACCAGACAGCCTGTTCTACACATGACCAGTGGAGCCAGACTGCAGCCAGAGCCTATCATCATCCTCATCTGGTTGTAAGTAGGCAATCTAGTATATTATTAGTGACACTAATCTCTAATTTACCTCACATTAAAGGTGCACTATAGTCCCCAGAACCACTGCAGCTTAATGTAGTGGCTCTGGTGTCTATAGCCTGTCTCTGCAGGCTTTTGAATGTAAACACACACTGTGTGCAGCACTCATGTTCATATGGCAGATCATATGAGTGGGGCATTGTGATGTCACATGGGGGGGGGGGGGCAAATTTGTATTTTGCTTCAGGCAGCAATGCATTGTATGTAATATATTTCTATGTTTGCAGCCTGTATGTATGTGCAGTGCGTGCTCAGCCTGTATGGACTGCATGTGTTTGTGGGGCTGTGTTTTTTAAGTACTTTGATTAAGACTTTTATTCTCTACCATGTGAGTGTTTTATTCATATATAAACAATGCTTGTAATAAATGCACATGTGTATATGTATATATACATAATGCGCTCAAAAAAGATTAAGTAGAAATTGTTTAATTTAATCAAACCTTGTCCCTATTCACCTAATAAAACAGAATTTATTTGGCATACACACGGCAACACACAATCACTAACCCACATACTGCTATTCTCACACAGTGACTGACTAACATACTGTAATTCTCACACAATCACTGACCCACACACTGTCATTCTGACACAATTACGGTACCACACACTGTCATTCTGACACAATTACTGACCCACACACTGTCATTCTGACATAATCACTGGCTCAAACACTAGCATTCTAACACAATCAATGACCCACACAACATCATTCTGACACATTCACTGACCCAGACAACATCATTCTGACACAATCAGTGACCCACACACTATCATTCTGACACGATTACTAACCAACACACTGTCATTCTGGTCAGGGGTCAAATCTTGGGGAAAAAGTGTGGGAACTCACCCAAGATCCCCCCCCCAAAAAAACAAAACACTTGTATGCATATATAAATGCGTGCACCCACACACACTGAGACACACACATACACTCTCAGAGACTCACATATACTCAGACACTCAGAGACACACACACATACTCAGACACTCACACAGTGGTGTATTTTAATTTTGTGCTGCCCTAGGCATGACTATACCTGAGCACACCCCTAATCTAAATTTACCACCCCTTCCTGTCAAGGGCGCACCGCTTCCTGATTAAGAACCCACCCCTTCCTCTTTAGACTCCACCTTTTCCTGCATCTTTTAAAGAAATACTATAGTGCCAGGAAAAAATCTCTATAGTGCCCCCCTCCCTCATGTCCTCCCCTCCGCCACTCGACACTGAAGGGGATAAAATCCCATGGGTATTTAACAGATGCTGGATGTCCTTGTGCACAGGGTGAGGACGTCCAGCATCAGTTAGGCGACTTTTGGTCACCTAACCACCCGAAAGTCCCTCTAGTGGCTGTCTGGTAGACAGCCACTAAAGGTTGAATTACCCCTCAAGGCAATTATTGCAGTTTCTGAAAAACTGCAATAATTACACTTGCAGGTTTAAGGGGTCTGGGACACTGCACCCAGACCACTCTAATGAGCTGAAGTTGTCTGGGTGCCTATAGTGTCCGTTTAAGCACACTCTCTGATAGACACACACGCATTTACTGACACACACACTGGCAGATACACACTGACAGTAACATACACACTCAATGACGTCACTGATTTGACACACACACATTCACTAGCACACACTCTTTTATTGACAGAGAGACGCACACAAACACACTGACAAACACACACTAAGTGACAGACTCTCACTGATTTGACACTCACAAACATACACTAACAGAAGCACATACACTCATACACACACACGTACATACGCTAACAGATGTAGATACACTCATACACACAAACACTGACACAAACACTGACACAGATACACAGATACACAAACTTTGACCCATACTCACACACAAACTAACATATTTTGTACAGCCCCATCATTACATATTTCACATTACCAGCAGCCTTAATCCTGCAATCCTCGACCCGTCTTACCAGCAGCCCCTATGTCCCTTCCGTCAAAACTTTTCAATCATCTTTTTTTCCATTGCTGTCCCTATATAATCATCGTACCATGATTTACTGCCTCTGATTGCCCCCTACATCTTTTCCATGATGTGTTCTCTTTCCATAACACTCCTTGTCTCACTATTATTTAACTATTCCTTTCATTAACATTGCTCTTCCCATTTCCTCTTATCTCCTACCTCTCTCTGCTCCTTGTGGACTCTCCCCATTTCCTCTTGTTATTTCCTACCTCTCTCTGCTCCCTGTGGTCTCTCCACATCTTCCACTTTTTATTTCCTACATCTCTCTGCTCCCTGTGATCTCTCCCCATCTTTCCCTTTTTATTTCCTACATCTCTCTGCTCCCTGTGATCTCTCCCCATCTTTCCCTTTTTATTTCCTACCTCTCTCTGCTCCCTGTGATCTCTCCCCATCTTCCCCTTTTTATTTTCTACCTCTCTCTGCTCCTTGTGGTCTCTCCCCGTTTCCTCTTGTTATTTCCTACCTCTCTCTGCTCCCTGTGTCTCTCCCCATCTTCCCCATTTATTTCCTACCTCTCTCTGCTTCCTGTGGTCTAGCAGGCTGCTACTCCTTCCCCTCGCTGGCTGTGAGAAGGGTCTGTGTGCCTCTCCCATCACACAGAGCACCGCTTGGGACAGGAAGAAGGAGATCTGGCAGAGAGAGATTTGAGGGTGGGAGGGAGAGGTTATGTGCAGTGCAGTAGGTTGCTGGGGTCCTGCACGTCCTTAGGGCCCCCCACAACCTATCGATTTAAGAGATTTTTTTTAAACATATGCCTTTCCAGTTGGAGAGATCTCTAATCTGAGCTCTCCAGCTGAAGCATGGCTGTGCAGCTGGGCACCTGGCTATCTCGGGCCCTCGCCTATATATAAAGATGTATTTCCTTGCTCACATTGTCTTGTTAAAAGTCAATAAATTCCTTGGCCACTAAATACCAACAACTATGAATACCATCCACTGGGGTTGAGGAACTTTTCTCCAAACTCTAATACGTTCATGACAGGGACATCCTTAACATCCAGCACCTTTCTGCTCTATAGGTTGCAAGAGCCAATATCAATCAACCTGATAGTTCCATATTGGTACACAGTCCATGATTTACACTTCTGCTTATCTTCTTCAGTCCCTCCATGGGATCTCCCAAAAGAGTTCTTCCCTCTTCTATCAGGTCCACCAAGTAAGTTCCAAGTTTTTCCAGGACTCATGAAGGATTTAGCCACATCACCTCAGAGGTACATGTCTCAGCACTCTCTAAACTCTCTTTGTGTAAAGGGGCTTTGATATAGAGGTACCTAAATATATAATCCCTCATTTAATCATTGCGTCCCATGGAAATCTTCATCTCTTCTAACCACGAGACTCTATCTTTCCACAATTGCTTAACATTAAGTTATCTTTATCAGTGACATTAGCATCGGGCAGAAGGATATCAGATCTTTAAACACTATTTTGCATAGAACCCTTTACTGTCTTTTACAATATGGAATGCTCCTTAATCTGTTCCTGACTTTAGTAATAAAGTGACTTCTTCTTTCTGTATTATTCTTCTGGCTCTAAAAGCCTATTGTTTAGAATGAAGACTCAGACTTTCGCCTCCTGTCCTAGATAGATGTCTTAGGATCTATTTCAATAGATGTGCTATCTGGATTTCTGCTGATAGTCTGTTTATCTTCCTTTCCAGGAGAGGTCTTTAAGCCTCTATATAAGCCATCAGCAGATGGATAGTCTTTGCTATTTTCAGGCTACTAAGCCCTAGGGGTTACAGTACATGAAGGTCTGTTAGCTCTTCACTAGAGCCCTTTCTCCCTCTTGAGTG
Organism: Pelobates fuscus; assembly: GCF_036172605.1. NCBI lineage: Eukaryota > Metazoa > Chordata > Amphibia > Anura > Pelobatidae > Pelobates > Pelobates fuscus. Next base: position 120,226,370 of record NC_086325.1, read on the forward strand.
TCAGTGACCAAGTTTCCCTGGAACGTGTAGGTAAAATGACTGCTTGTTCCTCATCCAATACATTTTTCAGACAATCTTTGGGTACATTTGAGTTAGTAAATTTGATAACATGGCAATAATGGGCCATCTGTTTTTCATTTCCAATGTCCTCACGAGGTGTGTGTTGTCACTTTGAATTCACAATTTGGAAGTCTTGTGTATTTCTTTCCCTCCCTTTGGTTATTGCTTGAGTATTACCCATTGTTGTGCTGCCATGGATATGTTTAGGAAATAGAAAATGTATTCCTACTTACCGTAATTTTCTTTTCGTGGTCAGCGGCCATGACAGCCCAAAGATCCTGCCTGGGATTTTGGTGGAAACAAGACTGGGGGTGGAAGGGGTAGGAGGAGTTCCTTATGCCTTTTGTTTTAATTAGGTTCTGTCTATTAGGGATAGGGAGGAGCTACCCATTGTTGTGCTGCTATGGCCTATGGCCAGGAAAAGAACATTACGCTAAGTAGGAATACATTTTCCTTAATATGTAAATGTATATATCCACAGAATTTCAACAATAATATGCAGTTGCGTGCATTGTATGTGTATAAGTAGTCTCTTCTGGATGAAACTCGTCAGATGGACATGAGATTGTACTTTGATGTATGTGTTTCAGTGAAAAAGTTTATACTTCACCAGGTATCTTGAGGTGTTTTCATTTAATGAGTTCCTGTGAGTTAACGTAATTGGAAGACCATGGCTTGGTAGGCCTTTTTTCTAAAGTCAACCTGTTATGAAAATGCATCATGCACAGTGCATACTTACTTAATCAGAAATGCAATTACCATTTATAACCTCTGCCTCCATGTGGCAGCTTGATATTACTACCTATCAGGCTTTATTACAAGGGAGACACTGTTATCCTGGAATGAATCATGGGATGCTAAGTGTAACTTCAATTTCCAGTCTTAGGACAGATTACTAGGGCTGGGGAATTAAAATATAAAACATTTTCAGAATTCCCATCTGAAGATTGAATAACAAGTTCAATGAGAAATGCAGTTCTCATATCCTCACAGAGGCACATATATAAATATTTTAATTGGATCAAAAGTTACAGGGAGCAAGATTTTTATGCATTATGGAATTTATTTTATTTATTACCAGTTCGGCAGGGAACACTTATATTAACAAGTTTAGTTATGTTATCAGGCAGATGAAGAGTTAAAAAAAAAACATAATTTGAATGCAATATCCTTCAGGCTTTTCTCTCCATATTCACGTTCTGTTTGAGGGTCTTCTTTTAGAGACATTAAATATTGCAGCTCTCAGCTAAGGTTAAATTTGTCAACAGGAATTTCTAGTCCTTAAGCCAATCTAGATTTTCAGAGATAGAAATTCATGCTATGTTTATGTTACAAGTATTTCTAATTAAATGAGCTCAAATCTGTTGTAAATCAGTGAAATGAAATAGTTCACAGATGGGGCCAAAATCAATATTTATATAAATGGATTAAATTGATTTCAGCAATGTCTTGATTATTTGCTCATATATGCGTTGCTGTTCACAACAACAGCTATACAAGAATCATCCCTTTATAATTAAACATCCTTCAGTTTTTAGTAATATTTATAGGTCAGGCTTTGAAGTAGAGCAGGGGCTGACCATTTGTTATAGAATAGATCAACATGTGTAGAATTGTAATGACGGCAACACACTTTTACAATGATACAAAACACATTTATACATACATTAAAAACATGTTTTTAATATACATTAAAAATACTCAATCAAGGTAAACCTTTCACATATATGTGCTGTGCATAATAGTATATTTATTATTGGAACGTTATGTGCAATTATTTTATTTGAAAGCAATCTGATATTATTTACAGCAACTATGAAACAGATTACACAACAGCCTTTATTGTTCTTACTCTGAAAACCCTTTTTTGCAGTAGGTGAAATACCACGTTTGCACTTTAACTAAATATTGAATTTCTTTAGCACATTTCTGTTAATGAACAAGTCACTATTACAAGAAAAAAAGACACATATGTTGTATTTATTGATTCCTAGCAACAATAAAGCTAAAATTGAGATAGAACCCAGTGCTGTTCTGTACACAAGAAATGAAGAAGAATGCAGTAAATGATGATAAAAAAAATGAATGATCCACGAATAAGGATATAAAACATAGCTCTACAAAATCTGAAAATAGGACTAAATACTCTATATTTTGCCACTGTTAATTTATTAATTATTTGCATAAGAAACACAGAATGAGCCTTGATGATTGGATAACTAATTTGTGGGTGAGATCTAGCATATTGGGTTGATGCAATAAAAGTAAATCCAAATTGTTTGGTACTCAAAAGTCTCTCATATAACAGTATTCATCACGTAAACTAAAGTAGGTTCAGAACCCAATATCTCCACTTAACTAGACTCCCAGAGATAAGTATACACAATTTAATTAAAAGAAGACACGCTCAAGCACTCAGGAATTAATAGATACACATATTATTGGAAGGGGATATGCATTATCCATTTGCACTGTTTAATGCCATCTTCCACAGACTGGACTTTAATCATGATAAGATGCAAGGAACATTCTGCAGTTTTGTGAGTATAATGAAATTCCTGCTCATACCATGAGACTCAGGCATAAATAACACCTGTGTCAGCTGGGGCCTTAATTAGTGGCCCCAGAATGACAGATTTGCTGTATGCAGCTCTCAAAGTCATACAGTAAGGACTTTGACAGGATCTCAATGTATGTGCCTACAGTGATGGGCAGCTGCCTAGCACCAATCACTGTGTGATCAGTGTGGGGCTGCAAAAAGACACTGCAGCATGAAAGGGAGGTATCCCTCTCATGGAGGAAATCCTCTGCGAATGTGTTATTGTAGAGTCAGGGTTGATGCAGGGTTAATGTTTGTTAATTCTGTTTTATGGTTAGGGATAGTGTAGAGTAAGGTTAGGGGCAGGTTAAAGTAAGTGCATGGGTAGTGCTAGTGTAAGCATAAGGTTAGGGGTAGGGTTGGTGTAGGGCTATAATTGATGTAGGGTTAATGTTATAGGGTTAACTATAATAAATTAGTTTAGATCCTAGAGATGTAAGGTATTTAAAGGAAACTCCAGTGCCAGAAAAACGATCCGTTTTTCTGGCACTGAAGGGTCCCTCTCCCTCCCACCCCCCAATCCCCGGTTACTGAAGGGGTGAAAACCCCTTCAGTGACTTACCTGGGACAGCGGCGATGTCCCTCGCTGCTTTCTCCGCCTCCGCGACGCTCCTCCTTGTGATTACGTCGGCCGGTGGGCGAGACTAATCTCGCCCACCGGCCGAGGAGACCTAATGCGCATGCGCGGAAATGCCGCGCATGCGCATTACGTCTCCCCATAGGAAAGCATTGAAAAATCATTTCAATGCTTTCCTATGGGGTTTTGAGCAACGCTGGAGGTCCTCACACAGCGTGAGGACGTCCAGCGACGCTCTAGCACAGGAAACCTGTGCTAGAAACTAGGAAGTGACCTCTAGTGGCTGTCTAGTAGACAGCCACTAGAGGTGGAGTTAAGCCTGCAATGTAATTATTGCAGTTTATGAAAAACTGCAATAATTACAGTTGCAGGGTTAAGGGTAGTGGGAGTTGGCACCCAGACCACTCCAATGAGCAGAAGTGGTCTGGGTGCCTGGAGTGTCCCTTTAACAATCAAGTTTTGAAGTCCTCTATATTAAGTCACAGAGCAGGAAAGATTAATGAAATCCCTTTCAGTAGCTGTGATATTAGAACCTTTACAATTAGATTGGTTTACTTTGCAGCCAGATAGTCAAGAATAGTCAGCGATTGTTTTGTAAAGAGAGGGTAGAATTATTTTCAGGTTTGAGACAGAGAGTAGGACGTCATCGGCAAAGAGGCTGTTTTTATTCATTAGTGCTACATTTTACTCCTGATATATTTCCACTGTTCCTGATCACAGATGCCAGTGGTTCGATATAGAGTGCAAAAAGGAGAAGGGATAAAGGACAGTCTTGTCAAGTTCCATTTATGATCTTAAATTTCATAGAGGATACACCCATCATCCATATTCTTGCTGAGTATGAAAAGTGTTTGGATAGTATTGATGAATAGTGTTTGAATAGTATTGATCAATTTTTATAGTATGCTAATCTTGTGAAGAATCCAATACTACTACATTATTTTCCAGCAATTTGTTTCAATGGAAGATTGAGTTAAAGAGTTTGCATATATCTCTTTTTTGTTTCCCATAGACCTCAAGTGCCTTCTCCAGGATCAGTAAGAGAGTCAACAGAAATTGAATGTATTGGGCTGATCCATGCGTGTTTCTCCATAACTAGAGGGCAATGGTGAGTTATGATACTCACCAGCAAGTTTCCCTTTCGTTTTCGACCAACACAAAAATTGGATCAAAAATCAAGGAATTTGGTCAGGATGGTGGTACCAGCTCCACCTAAATGGGCTTGAACCCTTAAATTGTATATAAGAAACACACAAAAAAACTATTATGGGAAAACAACCCTCAAAAAAGGGGAGCTCCCATAAGCTGGTATGGGTATATTGACAGAACACAGTGGTTACTTCAAAAAATACCTAAATGAGTTTACTTGGAGAAAATGGATACAGAGAAGGAGCACATGAACTAATTGATTGCAATGTGAGACTATGTATCCTGGAAAAAATAAAACTTTATTAGACTTCTACCCCAAAAGAATACATTTTTAACAATGTGCCCCAGCAGTAGTGCTAATAAGTACTGTATTACTATTCCCCTTTTGTATAGTGCTTCAAATTAAACTAAATATGAAGGTAGCTCATTGCAATGTACGTTTGGACAATGCAATTGTAACCCCTACAGTGTAAGCACAGGGGGATAGTAAACTCCAAATATTATCCTTGATTAAATTTAGAGGATCTTCAAGCTATTGGAGATGCTCTGTTGTTTGTAAGAGATGTGTCATCAAACAAGACAAAAGTAGCAAAGAGTGAAAAAAGCCTTAATTTGAGGAGCATGCATAAAGTAACTACTGAATAGTTATTTAATTATTAATAAAGTCCCTGTGGAAGTAGTTAGTACTGGGAGAAAAAAAGCATTTAGGAGGTTAGTACCCTATTGCATACAAAGAAATACTGAAAACTCCGCTATGCTAATCCCTACAGACTCCTGATAACACCTTCATGGGTGTTCTGTGCGAAGGCTATCGCTAAAAATTATATTCTAATAGCGCTTGTAGATCGCTCCCACAAAGTAGAATCCAAGTTAACTACATAACGAAAAATAAAACTGAAAAAAGGTGAGGGAGAGGTCCCTTCTAGTGCATAATGAAGTGCTAGTGTGAAGCTGCCGCGCTAAGCCCGACGCGCGTTTTGGAGTACTAAGACTCCTTCATCAGGGGCTAAACCCTATCCCCCAAAAGCCCTGGGTATTTAAATACAAAGTGACCAATCCACATTCGGGCCGTGATACGTCATAAATGACGTTATAATTGATGAACAACGTGAGGTTGCTATGGGTGGAGTTTCATGTTAGTGACGTCAGATGATTGACGGTACTGAAACTCTGTAGCAATTTTCAGTTCTCCTTAAAGTAACATATCTATGAGGCATAAAAAGTCTTTGCCCTTTCAAAGCCTTGTACATATTGATCGGGCTGAATGGCCATCCTGGTGCTATGAGTGGACAGGATGGCCATCAGATCGCAGACCTGCCTGCACCCAGATCGGTTGTGAAAACACATCGATCTTATTTAGTGCAGGAATAAAAAGAATTATTGGAGAATTACTGTGTAAATTTATATGTGGACAGTATTGTACTCAATTGAATCTCAATGTTCTTATATCACATATAAAGGGTAGCGTAGGCTTAAAGTGGCAGTATCCTGGATGTGGTTACATATATTATTCCCTTGTTCTTTTGTGTATAGGGGAAATGGGAGATGGGTGAAGTCAGTATGAAGTAATCAAAGTGGCAACTATTCAAACTAAAGGTGAGACAATAATAGAAGAAAAGAAATTGAAACATAAAAAATGTAAAGGAAGCTAACAAAAGGTATAAATTGAGTATATACATATTTACAAATGTTCTAAGAATAAAGCAGAGACTTCTAAATAAATGGGGAATATGAAAACCCCTTGTTGAGTCCCCTGGGGGACAGTGTTTTCAAGCGGTAAATCCAGTAACATTCGCATCTCTTCAGATGCTGGTCCCAATTGCCCCTCCTCTGATCTGGTTTAACTAATTCAATACCCTGGAAACTAAGGGTAGTAGGATCACCATTGTGAGCAGTTTTGACATGCCTTGCGACCGAGGTTTATATATTCCTTGTTGTTTTCACTGAATTAACGTGTTCGAGAATCCGTCTTTTAAAGGTTTTACCTACATACATAAGGTGACACTGACAAGTAATTAGGTATACAACCCCTTTCGAGTTGCAATTGGAAAAAGATAGAGCTTTGAAATTTTCCATGTGAGTACTATTTGTGAAAGTTGGTGAGTTATCCCTAACGGATAGTAAAGGAGGGGATTTCAAGTTTTCTGAGGATGCTGGCGTTGTAGGGTCCAGATACAAGTTTTGAAGGATGTGGTCTTTTTTTTCTATGGAGGAGATATGTACTTTGCACTTCATTAGTTTAAAAGAGAAGCCCCTTTTGTACCCTATATGTTTTAGCTACAATAAGTTTGTGATAGTTGTGAACATTTGTTTCTTTGCAAGTGTATTTAGGAACAGATCATATTTGGATGTGTGATTATTAAAAGTGATAGGGTACTGTCTCATAGATTTTAAAATATTAAATCTTACATTAAAATAGTGTAGTTGAACTACTATGTCCCTAGGGGCTCTCTCCGATGTATGTCTACCAAGGCAATTCAATAGTCAACACAATAGTTTAAGACAAATTTATTGTCCGGATAATCATGGAGAAGATTTCTAAAGAGAGAGGGGGTGAATTATTCTAAATCCGTAGTTTCCACACCTCTACTTTTTAGGTTATTGCACCTACATTTGTTGTTGCTATCAACCTGTTCTAGGTCTAGCTTTTGCACCTTAGTTTCCAATTGCTGTATTTCTTCACAAGAAGTTTGGTGCTCCTAAATTTTGTGTTGAGTCTTTTCAAAGTCATTGGATTTTATCAATAGGGATGTTTTTAATTCAGTAATAAAAGTTCCAAGATCTGCTTTTAATTCAGTTTATAGATGTATATTTAATTTTATAGTTTTTAACTCATTTATGCCTTTGTCAGGGCTGACAGGGGCAGAGTAAGGATCACCTCCAGCAATACAGAGGGGTAGAAAACATCAGGGATAGGTGTTTTAGTATTTTCCTTGATGTGTGGATCTGTCTTTTTATGTCACTACAAGGTAGGTACAGAGTTTCTGTTCCGTCAGCAAACTTAAAGTCAAGGGAGGTCAAGTCCAAAAAAGTTTTATTGCCAGACTAGGCAGAGAGATCTGTTGCTGGCACTTCTCCTTTTTATTTTTAATTGTTTGTTGGTGTAAATCATTTGCTAACATCTATTTTTTTTTTTCATGCATTACTATTTTTGTTCATAATAAATATTAATTTATTAAATTCTATCTTTCTCTGGTAAAGAAATACATTATCCAAAAATACCTATTTAGTAGTTTTTTTTATCTATACAGATATTTTTGTTTTTTAGAAATCTGATTTGGTTCATAATTGAAGGCGCCTATTTATAAATTTCCAAGGTCGTGGCTGCTTTTCATACAAGAGTTAGGTGTTGGTGCTGGTAAGCTTTGTTTATCATTATTTTTGGTCTAGTGCAGACAGTTATTTTTTTAATCCTCTTAGCCTCAGCACCTAGTTAGAGACCTGCTAAGTGTACTGCAATCTATGACATATCTATCAATTTAATATTGTCCTTAGTTGAATATTGTTGGATAAGCTTTCCAAATTATTATTATTTTTTTTTATTCATTTTAAAATTATCAAAATTATGAAATATATTTTAATTTTGATAATTTTTTTTATATATGACATATGCTTTTTATATACGATTATATTTTGGAGTATTTTAATATGTTGGAAAAATATGTGTATCCAAAAATATTAATCATTTAGAAAGTTTATCAAGCAATATTACATTAAGGCCATTGGTGAATAAGCTTTCCAAAGGATTTTATATTTTGGATATATTTTTGAAATTAGTTAATATTATGAAAATATTTCAATATTTTTGGATATATTAATATATTTTATATAAAAATATATTTTTATATTTTGATATATTGAAAAAAATATTTTAAAAAGAACCCTGGCAGTCGACCTACACGACAACACAGCAATCCGACCACATCCAGCCGAGAACCGCACGACGGAATCTCACAAGGGGAGAGCACTCACCCCTCTTACCGGTGAACACGATGGACTCATTACTACCATGCCACACACTCTGCAGACCGAGGGTTGGACAAGCATGAACTGCCACAGCATGAACTGCCAAAGGGACTCTCTCTCAAGGTCTGAGCTGCACTCAGTGGGAGCAGCTCCTGTCACTTTTCAGCAGCTACAGGATGCCAGTCTAATTATGTATAGTTAAAGGTGCCTTATTGCAATGTTACGCTGCTTCCTCTCTCCTATTTTACAAATCTACTCTAATTTTTATGACCTCTCTGTGGACAAACATTACTAGCCTGTATACTAATATACTCCCTGTTTATATTAACAATCAGTACACTCAGACAAATGCTTTGCTTACATAGGTCTACTGATTACATTAGCACGTATAAAATCATATTTTCTGGTACTCGGCAACTAATCTACAGCAACAATTAAACTTAACCTGCCACGCGGTGCATACTTATGCAGTATAGTTTACTCAACTACTAATCTATAAAAATTGTGCAAAATATTCTACATGCCAACCAACTGTCAAATGTTTGTTTGTATGCTTGTCAAAGCTGTTGAGGCATGACGAGCCCACTTGTTATTTTTTCATGCACGCTAAAAATAAAGAATTTTTTTTAAAAAAGAACCCTGGCTAAGAAGTCAAACTGTTTAAAAATACTTGATAACTTACTGGTGCTTATGGTGCTTGGAGTCTTCCTTTAAACAAAACAGTAACTTTGGAACAATATTGTCACAATATAGAACATAACATGTTTACATAATAAGCCAAGTAATATTTATAAACATATATGTTGCTAATATAACATCTATTATACAGAGAAAAAGAGAAAAGAGAAAAAACAAAAATACTTCACTATTTACCCTTATAGTACTTTGAATGTAGCTTCTTGTCTTGCTATGATTGCAAGAATGGTTAATTACACCTCTTCTAGAATGTTAATTAAGGTTTCAGTAGCAACTTGTACATCAAAAGGATAATGCGTGTTTAGGTACATGTCCTACCACAGGGTACAGTAATGCTGACTAATGTTTTGGTCAAATAACAGTGTGAAGCTAATTTCTTTTATGCTGATAAAAGAACATTAATAAAGATAAGCACAGTTTTTCAGACTCCACACCCCCCTTCCATTATCCTTCTTTCTGTAGTTTGATACTTTTTAGGCCAGTGAGACATGGTTTTTGTCAGCCTGACCAATCATAAATCCCTGGTCGATACTTTCACTTTAATTACTCTGTGAATGTTGGTTATACTGTGCAAATTCTGCAAGTAGTCAAATGTATAAAATCCCCTTAAGATTTCATATACTTCTCATATTTCTGCTACTCTGTTTAGCCCTTCAAATCTTCTGGCAGAGAAATGACTTATGGCTATATTTCAAGGTCATTAAACATCTTATTTAACATTCACTGTACAGAGAAAAAGATTGACATAAAATAACCAGTTATTATTACTTTCACATTTGCTTAAAATTTATGTTTCTCAATGCAAAATCATAAGTTGTCCTTCATTTTTATACTCCAACCTCATACAAAAAAATAGTTCATTTTGAACCATTGGATCCATTCAGAGTTGTGAACCCTTTTCTTTGTTGATGCTGAACCTCAAATCAGACAGTAGAAAGACTAGATTCTGTGATGACACCATCAATTATAAGTAAGCAAATGTGAATTCCGGACACTGTTTCAGCAGTAACTCTTTGGAACCTGATAGTTACTTCAGGCTAGGCTTTTTTGAGAAAGCCTGTTATGGGTGAAACGCGTTAGTGTTTTATAATTCTTTTATACTTTGTTCTTATATATATATATTTTTTTTATCTCCAAATAAAAGTTATTATTCATTTTATACCACTTGAAGATTCCAGACCTATCTTTTAAGCTTTTTTATCCAGAAGACTAACACAGTGATATCCTTGGTGGGGATAACACCACCTAAGCACTTTGGGATTAAGCAATACCTCCATTTGCTCCCCCTTTGTGAGTATATCGTGTTTTATTTTTATCCTTATTTTTAACATATAGAGAGCACTATATTCTGTTTTTATTTCTTCTCCTGCATACTGAGGATACCTCCCTGCCAGGCTATGGCACTACCACTAAAAGCATGAAGAACAGCACCAACTAACAAGCACGAGGACACACTACCATATCCATAGACGGGGATTATTCTGTCCATGCGCATAAATCTGGACATAAGCTCCAGAAAATTGTAAGTACAACCTTTGTCCTTGTTAAGATATCAGAACTCCTGCCATATATACATATATACATATATATATAGAAACTATGCAATTTCTGGCACTCTTCCCAAATAATAATACATACCAGGTGCTTCTCTGTGCAAAATACTATAAACAAAGCAAGAAATGAGAGCACTCCATGGATTTGGTAAATCAAATTACTGTATTCAAATAGCACGCAAAAAAAAAAAAATTGACGTTTCGACCGTCTAGCGGTCTTTATCAAGATGCTGTCATATACAAAAACCTCAAATATATACATAAACGCTTGTTAAACTTACCCAATCACCAAGTGCTCCCTGTGTGTCCAATCTGCCATGTGAGTGAAGCCGCAAATTGCAGATCGTTGTGTTAACAGATCAGTTAAGTGAGGGATGATGGGGGGCAGCCTACAGATTAGGGAAGCGAGGCATGGGGGGCAGCCTACAGATTAGGGAAGTGAGGCATGGGGGGCAGACTACAGATTAGGTAAGTGAGTGATAGGGGGCAGCCTACATATAAGGTAAGTGAGAGATGGGGGCAACATACAGATCAGGTAAGTGAGGGATGGGGGGCAGCCTACAGATTAGGTAAGTGAGGCATGGGGGGGCAGCCTATTGATCATGTAAGTGAGGGATGGGGGGCAGCCTACAAATCAGGCAAGTGAGGCATGGGGTGCAGCCTACAGATCAGGTAAGTGAGGAGGCACCCTACAGATCATGCCGCTCAGATACGGGCGCCATTTTGTGAGGCCGCCTGGCCGCGTCCTTCAGGCAGTAGGGCGGCGCTGGTGCTTGCTTAGCCGTGTGCCTGGGGATGGTGGGGACCGGGATAACCCCCACTGGTCAAAGGGGGTGGGGTGAACAGGGGTCTGTGCTGGGATCATAGCGAGATGTGCCCGCGAGAGAGCGGCCGTCTCTCCCGCGGCTCCTCCGCTTGTCATGCTGTGTGTCAGGCTGCACCGCCGGGCTCCGGCTTCTGCAGGCGGTACGTTATGGTTCAGGCACCGATAGGTGTCCTGTCGATTGCCGGTCAGCCCCCGGTAGCAGGATGCTGTCACTCAGTGCTGGAAATCCTGATTAGGGCTTTGAATGTGCCCGCTGCCATCGGAGCTAAAAGCAGGTTCGTCCGGCCATCTTGGCATTCAGGCCCCACCCCCCATCTGTGTTGTTGCCTTCTAATAAATACCTTTTAATGTAGACGAACCTTGTGTTTTATATGTATTAAGGCCGTTTGGCCTGTATTTGTGGGAGGGGCTTAAATTAATTCACTCCCCTATATAAGGGACACCCCTTACCTGACTCATATCACTTGAGGTCAGCATCAGAATGATTTCCACTTCCGGGTCATCCAGACGCCATTTTACCTGATTACTCCATGAGGTTTTCTAAGCAGAGCTGTGTCAGGAATCCAGCCACAGGCTTTTCCGGCCTACCACCTTCTTTCTTCAATCCATCACCGTGGATGGTGTCCAAGTGACTCACAAACCGTAAGTCGACCTACCCGTTACGCCAGGCATCAGTCCCACGGCACCATGCACGGGTCAGGTCCTCACTTTACGGCTGCATTTTGTCTAAGTCTGTTCTAAAACCATTGCAAGTTCATGCATATCATTTGTTTAAACCCCCTACCGGCCATTCAGTGTACTACAGGCTTTTCAGACATTATTGCATTTCATGTACAAACCATCGAACCACTGCATTTTCGCCTACACACTGACCCCTACCGGTCATTCAGTGTACTACAGGCTTCTCAGACATTATTGCATTTCATGTAAAAACCAACCAACCACCGCATTTTTCACCTACACACTGACCCCTATCGGTCATTTGGTGTACTACAGGCATCTTAGATGTTTTTTGCATTTTCATGTACAAACCAATAAACCACTGCATTTTCACCTACACACTGACCCCTACCGTTTTTGGTATACTACAGGCTTCTTAGACATTATCGCATTTCATGTACAAATCAACGAACCACTGCATTTGCGCCTACATACTGACCCCTACTGATCATTTGGTGTACTACATGCTTCTCAGACATTATTGCATTTCATGTACAAATCAACAAACTGCATTTTCGCCTACACACTGACCCCTACTGGTCTTTTGGTGTACTACAGGCTTCTTAGATATTATCGCATTTCATGTACAAATCAACTAACCACTGCATTTGCGCCTACACACTGACCCCTACCGGTTATTCGGTGTACTACAGGCTTCTCAGACATTATTGCATTTCATGTACAAACTAACAAACCACTGCATTTTTCACCTACACACTGACCCCTATCAGTCATTCGGTGTACTACAGGCTTCTAGGACGGTTTTGCTTTTCATGTACAAAACAATAAACCACTGCATTTTCACCTACACACTGACCCCTACCAGTCATTCAGTGTACTACAGGCTTCTCAGACATTATTGCATTTCATGTACAAACCAACTAAACACGGCATTTTCGCCTACATGCTGACCCCTACCGGTCAATCGGTATACTACAGGCTTCTCAGACTTTATTTCACTTCAAAAGCAAACAAACTAACTACAGCATTTTCGCCTTTATACTGACTCCTATCTGTCAAACGGTAGGATTAACCCCTTAAGGACATATGGCATGTGTGACATGTAATGATCCCCTTTTATTCCAGAAGTTTGGTCCTTAAGGGGTTAAAGGGTATTTTAACATACAATCAGCATTTCTGACCCCTACTGGTCAACAGCAAAACTGTCTTCACACGTCATATACAATGTACCAGCCAATATAAATTACACATAAGATTGTTTTAAACATAACCATAAACCATAAATTAAACTCCAGCACGGGCTCAACTTCAGGTTTAATTCAAAATAATTTACATTTCACATAAAGACCAACAGTGGTTCTATCAACACTGCCACCTACAGGTCTGTCAAGTACGTTGACAATTTTCATGGGGTTTTACAAACACCAAAACACTGACACCTATAGGTCAACAGACAAACAACATTTCACATACCAATCAGTATCCAACTACACTGCACCTATAGGGCACTCGGCAGATCTCCAGTGCACTTGCATTTTGCAACACCATGTTCACTGACCCCTACCATTCAATAAGACATACAACAATTCACATAGCAAGCACTATATCAACATCTGGTATAAATACATATATTATTACACAGTAGCAGACGCATCTGTATATACGTCACTGGTAATATAGTTCACATACATTTTTCACAGCACGCTGCTCACACAACAGACTTTCCCCTAGCAAGGGGACATACAACTTACAAGGTGGGGACAGACCACATTTTCACTTGTACATACGGCACTTAATGGGTTAAGATTTAACCAGTATGGCTACGATGTTTAATATTTACACATCACGGCACTTTACTTTTCACATATACTGTACGTATTAAGATAAGCTTGGTCTATGCCACATTTCCTTATGCCATACGGTTTTATCCATTCAGGTTACAGTTACTACTAAAAACTTATATGGATTGTCAGGTTCAATACCATACTACAGGGTGCATACACCTGCTCACGTAGTTATTCGTCTCTTACCTTCCCTGGAATAGTAATAGTGTACTGGCAATTAGGGTTCTAGGGCCCAATAGGTATTACCCCCTTTTTTCTCTGCATTATGCTTCGGTTAGTGGTCCCGCGAGGCCAACATCCCGCCTCACACTCGGAGGCATACACCCCTCGGGCCACTCATGAGCTAGCCGCCTCGCATTGTATCATAGAGAGGGCCTCACCTGTCACTCCCCTTCCTATTTTCTGGTTACTGTCACCGAGAGGCCAACATCCTGCCACAATATTCAGTGGCCACAAAAAATCCCCTCGCGCCAAGCATAGATAGAGCCTCTCAAGCCACTTGGCAACTAGCAGGGCCTCACCAGTCACCAAAAAACACCAAGCCTAATCATTTCGCCTTACGGCTTAGCTAGAAAGCCAGTACAAGAACCCTGGGTACAAATAATAATTGCAATCTTTATTGTTATTTAAGTATTTCTCCAAAAGATGGTGAAGAATCACCTCTTCCTAGCACCCCGGCTAGAATTGATACACCTTCAAGCAGAGGAGATGTTGCTAGTCCAGCAGCAATCAGATCCTGGACGATCCCACACATTACCACCGACCTAAGGAGGTGACAAATCCCCTACCCTGCTACAGCAAGGAAAGCAGAATTATTCAAACTCCTCCATACATCAACGGACAACACGGAGGCAGGGGAAGGCCCAGCTACATCAACTCAGGTGACATCCAGGCTATGCTAGCCTCACTCATAAACTCATGAGCCAAAAAAAAATAAAAATAAAACATTTATGATAGACTGGCAATCTCGAGTTGGTCACCACAGCCCTCACAAGGCTGGGCCTCATGCTACTCTACAACCAGCACCAACCGAAACTCGGTTACCTGGTACAATCAATTTTTATGACACACAAGTCGTTAACCCTGCACGTATGATCCCAGCACATTGGGGAAGCAAGGCATATATATGTATCGGTGATGGTCAGATCCAGGGATTCCAGGTAAATCGGGAACTGACCATCCCTTGGTTGGGTTGGTATTTGGAATATGTAGAGATGTTTATTTGTGCAGGTACCCATACAGAAGGGAGTTTGTCCCAAACAAATGGACGAGCACTCTCAGGCTCCAGGTACCAGCACCTCTGAACTACCAGAGACCATTGATATGAGTAGTTGCATTGCATATAGACTGTTGCATATATGTTCAAATGGTTCAGGGCACATGACAAACCATGTGTCCCAATACAACTTACAAATAACGTACTCACCATCTGTACACACTAATGCATTTTCAACACTACTGACTCATCACCCTTCCAGACTTGTAGTAGATTTACTAAAGCTCTGGAGCTTCAAAGGGCTCCCATACAGGTATCATAAACACACCTTCAAGGAATATAGCATGCCCTCACTTACAGTCAGCACAACAAAACCATTGGCTGTAAACACACTCATAGCCAAGATTTGCAGAGGGGTCTTCCAATCTCCACCATTTACAGCATGGCACCAAACACAAACACATTGGTATTGTCACAAGGAATCTTCCCTTAAACAAAGACTAACCATAGACTTATTGGCACCACACACCTCCGCTACCCCAAGTCTCAACTCGCTCATACCCTCCGAGGAGTTTTCTTACTATACAACACCATTGATCTACCTTTACAGCTATCACTCAAGCATGGGTTGAAGCTTGGTTAAGTAAGACCAATATCATCAACGCAGTAAACGGCTACCATCTACCCTACACACTGGCACTTACATGGCATAAATTGGGCAATCCTTTCCCTGCTCATCTTTCGAGCTAGTAGATTAGCCTACTATCGATATTCGCAGATACTCTGTGCTGGTTATGATAACATATCCAGATGCCTTAGTCATACACTATCAGAAGATATTTTTCACTAGAAGCCTCACGGCAGCTTAGTCTGGTTGACCACTTGGGCGTCCCAGTACCCCATAAGAAACAGAAGGCTCAGACACTATCATCACATTACTGGGCATATGACTTGAGTCGGCATCCATACACGCA